>NC_057726.1:33406729-33414264 GCF_004010195.1 Chiloscyllium plagiosum
GGGGTGTATGATAGCAGCATTTAAGAGACATTTAGACAGACACATGAATGGGCAGGGAATAGAAGGAAACAGACCATGTGCAGGCAGTTAGGTTAGTTTGGATTGGCATTGTGGTTGGCACAGATATGGTGCTATGAAGGGCCTGTTTCTGAGCTGTACTGTTCTGTGTTCTTCAATTTTTAAACAGTGTCTAGATTTAGTCTTTATATAATAAACCAGTAACAACAGAAGTGTTATTATGGACAAACTCATGGAGAAATGGATAGGGATTGGATTTTGGATACTGCAAAGTTTCTAACAATAGAAACTTGCTCATGAGGGGTGAAAGTATGAACATTATGTCATGAATAGTGCAGCTGAAACTTCTTTCACCAATGTACTCAAAAGAATCATGTCATAGAATCATAGAGACATAGAATTGTACAGCATGGAAACAGACCCTTCTGTCCAACTCTAGTCCCATTTGCCAGCACTTTTGGCCCATATCCCTCTAAACCCTTCCTATTCATGTACCTATCCAGATACCTTTTAAATGTTGTAATTGTATTAGCCTCCACCACTTCCTCGGGCAGCTCATTCCTTACACGCACGACTCTGTTTGAAAAGGTCCCCCCCATAGGCCCTTTTATATCTTTCCCATCTCATTCTTAAACCTATGCCATCTAGTTTTGTACTCCCCACTTTAGGGAAAAGAACTTGGCTATTCACCCTATCTATGCCTCTCATGATTTTATAAACCTCTATAAGGTCACCCCTCAGCCTCGACAGTCCAGGGAAAATAGCCCCAGCCTACTCAGCATCTCCCTAAAACTCGAACAGTCCAACCCTGGCAACATGTTCCTAAATCTTTTCTGAACTCTTTCAAGTTTAACAACATTCTTCTTATAGCAATGAGATCTGAACTGAACACAATATTCCAAAAGCGGCCTATCTAATGTTCTGTACAGACACAACATAACCTCCCAACTCCTATACTCAATACACCGACCAATAAAGGCAAGCATACCAACTGCCTTTTTCACTCCCCTGTCTACCTGCAACTCCACTTTCAAGGAACTATAAACCTGCACCATTCAGCAACACTCCCCAGGACCTTACCATTAAGTGTATAACTCCTCCCCTGATTTGCCTCACCAAAATGCAACACCTCACATTTATTTAAATTAAACCTATTCTCTCCCTAATCACTTTTTGCCCTTAATGTATTTGTACATTCTCTTTGGATTCTCCTCAACCCTATTTGCTAAAGCTGTCTCATATCTTTTTACCCTTCTGATTTCCCTCTTGACATATACTCCTATTGCCCTTATACTCTGAGGGATTCATTCTATCCCAGCTGTCTATACCTGCCATATGCCACCTCATTTTTCTTGATCAGAGACCCAATTTCTCGATTCATCCAGCAATTCCTACAACCACCAACTTTGTTCTTCACACTAATAGGAACATACTGCCTCTGAATTCTTGTTATCTCATTTTTTGAAAGCCTCCAACTTTCCCCTTATCTGCAAATAACCTCTCCCAATCAACTTGTGAAAGTTCTTGCCTATACCATCAAAACTGGCCTTACTCCAATTTAGAACTTTAACTTTTAGATCAGGTTGATCCTTTCCCATAATGATTTCAATACTAACAAAATTCTGATCAGTGGCTGCAAAGTGCCCTCCCACTGACATTTCAGTCATTTGCCCTGCTTTATTTCTCAAAAGAAGGTCAAGCTTTGCTCCTTCTCTGATAGGTTCATCTACATACCGAATAAGAAAATGTGCTGATTGATGAAATGTTGCATAAAATTTTAATTAACCGAACTGTAAGTTAACAACTGCCCTGGCATAGATGGCTCAAGCAAAATATAAATGTAATGATTGGATATTCAAATTAATTTGTTCCTTGACCAAAGATCAGTCCTTGGTTCACCGTTTGTTGTTTTATCTTCTTGGCATTTTTTTTGTCAGCAGTGGGTTGCCACTGCTTTCCACTCTCAGGAACAGGGTAAGGAAGTAGGTCCCAATTCTACCTCAGCTAGAAGGGGAATCAGACTGTTGCTGTTGGCATCATCTTGAGCCATATGCTAGCCAAAGAGCTCACTGAGCTAACCAGTACCTCATTTTAGCTCAAAAATTATTCAATGATTAAAATCTTGAATTGCTGTATGAAAGTTGTCCTGCTCCAGAAGGTACTACAACTTTTTCTGCACATGTGAATTTTTTTACACACATAAGAATAGGCCTTTGTTCAGTTGAGAAGTTGGAAATCAAAATGTTAAATCTGAAAAGACTAGCAGTTTCAGATAGACGTAGCTTCAGTTAAATTAAATGTAAGCAGAACAGACAATGAGCAGGTGCACTCTCTAGACTGGATGAGGAACTAAACAAGCACAAAGAATGAGTGATCCAAACAAGGACACAGCCTAGACTTCATAATAGCATTGGTGTACACAAGCAGTGCCTGATGTACATATTGTGAGAAATAAGTAGCATAGAGTTATAGAGATGTATGGCACGAAAACCAACCCTTCGGTCCAACTTGTCCATGCCGACCAGATAGTGGGCGGCACGGTGGCACAGTGGTTAGCACTGCTGCCTCACAGGGCCAGAGACCCAGGTTCAATTCCTGCCTCAGGCGACTTACTGTGTGGAGTTTGCACGTTCTCCCCGTGTCTGCGTGGGTTTCCTCCGGGTGCTCCGGTTTCCTCCCACCATCCAAAAAGATGTGCAGGGTCAGGTGAATTGGCCATACTAAATTGCCTGTAGTGTTAGGTAAGGGTAAATGTAGGGGTATGGGTGGGTTTCGCTTCGGCCGGTCGGTGTGGACTTGTTGGGCCGAAGGGCCTGTTTCCACACTGTAATCTAATCTAATCTAATCATATCTTAAATTAATCTAGTCCCATTTGCCAGCACTTAGCCCATATCGCTCTATACTCTTCCTATTCATATACCCATCTAGATGTCTTTTAAATACTATAATTGTACCAGCTTCCACCATTTCTTCTGGCAGCTCATTCCATACACAGACAATCTTCTGCGTGAATAAATTGCACCTTAGGTCCCTCTTAAACCTTTCCCTTCTCACCCTAAACCTATGCCCTCTAGTTCTGGACTCCCCCACCCCAGGGAAAACACCTTGTCTATTTACCCTCTCCATGATCCTCATGATTTTATAAACCACTATAAGCTTACCCCTCAGTCTCCGACACTCTAGGGAAAACAGCCCCTAATTAGCCCGTCCCTCTAGCTCAATCCCTCCAACCCTGACAACATCTGGTTAACATACTGTTGTAAATTGGCCAGATTAGAAATTGAGTATGTGATTTAAGGAGTTCAAAAGATGAGAATTTCTGGGTTTTGCCATAGTTCAGTCTTGGAATAGTGAAGACTGGTTCTCCTTGTATATGCAGGAATAAAATATTATAATCTGTACCAGAGTCTCCAGGTGGTTTGTAAAGTTAAACCACAGCAAAAAAATTTATGTGAGCATGCAGATGTTGTAAAATGCCATTTGCGGTAGAATTTAATACATGAGATTTGTTATATCAAAAGAAAGGTCCTTTTTAATTTAATAGGTTGTGACAGTTAGGTAATACGTATTACTGTTACGGTTCAATTCTCATGCTGGTACAAACAAACAAACCATCTTATACAGCAAATGTGTTTTGCAATGAACAACCTGAGGGACAGAATAAAATAAATCGAAGACTGAATCAGTTCTGATGTGAATTAAGTGAAAGAGCTGTCATATCCACAAGTCAAGAGTGTGGTGCTGGAAAGCACAGCAGGTCAGGCAGCATCCGAGGAACAGGAGAATCGACGTTTCAGGCCGAAGCCCTTCATTAGGAAAGCTATCCACAAGTCAGCTTGGCCAGTGTGCCAAAAATGTCAGTTGTCTGGTGTACTTTGTCATTCTGAACCAATACATCACATTTGTTTAAAAACCGTTCTTTTTCTTTATCCTGGTTTTATTCCTACTTGTGAAGAAGTATTGCTAAATTGACAAACTGGAGGAACACCATATTCTTGCAGGTGCTTTATGAAAATTGATCAAACTACCAGTGATTGAAAAATTATTCTCCAAGCCAACAATCAGAAACCCCCTGTCTATTACCCAATTCAGATATGGTTTGTCAAAACATGAACATTACGTTAACAGTTTTCACTTGCTCCTATCTCTTGATTGTAATTGGACGACAGTACATCATAGATCAAGATCCTCTGACCTTCAACCGAGACACGTGACCGAACTCACCTTCAACCTGGGACACGTGATTCAGAACCACGTGAGCCTGAGTGCGCCGGACCCGTCATGACGTCATCAGTCATTGCCACGAGTAAATCCGCGTCACTCCTTCACTGTTTCAACCACGTCCGCGGTTTACACAACAAATAAACCCCCTGCATGGGGCCAACTCAGTACATAGGCCGTCAAAATGAAACGGGATTCGTCCTGAGTTGTTAACTTACACCATTGCGTTTCTCCTCCTCAAGCTATTAAAAGTACACGTATGGTTCATGTTTCGGCAAGAGTCCTTTTTTGTTCTCCTGAAGAAAAAGGTCAGTGTGATGTTCCGCGCCGGGTGGAAGGTGCTGAGGCTGGAGTCACCGCCATTTTGAAGTGACCAGGTTTCCCCCCCTCCCCTCCACTCTTTGCGTGTGGAGAGCTCCGATCGGCTGGTAGGTGGCTGGAAATCATTCGAGCTTTTGTCCGTGTCTGAAATCTCCTGTCTTTGTTCCAGTATTGGGATTTAGGCTATTCCCATGTACTTCCCTTTCCCCCGTTGTATTTCGCTCTGTCCCCTCCCCGCTGTGGAAGTTATTTTCTCACCGGGAGACCGGGGCCGGTGTGTGCTACCCTGATGCTTGCTGTCCTTGCCACCTACCTCCACTCTTTCCCTCTGACCCCCCCCCCCCCCCCCTTTCCCCAGCTGTTGTGGTCTCATTTAGTCTTTCTTTGTGTCTCAGTTCGCGTTAGCCAGCTGTTTCGCCAGAGCAGTGTTCGTTCTTTACTAATAACGTGATAGTAGTTTTACATAGACATGCTCTTCACTGATTCCTCTCTGGGTCATTGCGATTTTTTTTTCTGATTGTGTCACTAAGGAATGGGAGCAGAATTGTTTAGGAACTTGTTGAGAATTAGCCTAGTAATAATTTCTAATAATATTGAGTTATTCATCCGATAATTTAATTAATCTTTTATTTTGTAACTTTTCCACACTTTTTTGTTATCTCTGACGTTTCACTCAGGGCAGGGTTGTTTCATAAATCAGATTGCCATAACTGGTGTTGGAGGAAGTTGCTCTGAGGTGATTGCATTATTGCAATTGGAATATCGAGATTGAAATGAATACGGTGTTAACAATCGCCTTGAATGTTAGTGTATTGAATACTTATAGGTCTTTGCAGTTTGCTCAACAATGATTTTCATAGTGATGCTTGTGGTAAAGCTGCTGACTGGTTGTGATAATATTGGCTTTCCAAAAAGTAAACGTACTGATATTCTGAGACCAGGAAATAGCTTAAAATCAGAACTATTTATCGTTAAGTGTTTTGAAATAAAACCGTTCTCAGGCAATGTATAATATGAGGAGAAAGTGAGGTCTGCAGATGCTGGAGATCAGAGCTGGAAATGTGTTGCTGGAAAAGCGCAGCAGGTCAGGCAGCATCCAGGGAACAGGAGAATCGACGTTTCGGGCATAAGCCCTTCTTCAGGAATGTGGCCTAGTAACATTTTATGCTAATATTGTGCAGCTTAACATTAAACTATTCTCCTTAGTTTGACAGATTTTGCATTTTCCATTCCAGTTATTTTAGCCGAATGTGTGTGTATATGCAGGTCCAGAATTTGCACAAATGTTAAAAATAGCAACATGTGCATTTATAAACTGTCAAATGCTGATTTTATGTACAAGTATACTCAATTAGTTCATTCATTTGGGATTGGGTCATGTTTGTGGAGCTCAACTGATTTCTTTCACTCCAAAAACATGTTTTGATTTTTTTTTAAAAAAGTGAAATGTGATTGTGTTACAGGTACAGTTTTAAAGCATTGGATTATCTGATTTAAATATTAGTTGTATAAGCATGTAGTTTAATGTTTGTATTGAGCAGACTTCCGTAGAACTCGATCAGTTTTCAGAAAAAGGCAGTGTGATGTTGGTAAGGCAATTGATCATTTATGATCTGGCTTTATAAAGGGTGATTCTGAAAAATGCATCCAGAATTGTGGAATAACCCAGAAATTGTCATTACTGTATATAGGGACTTAACAAACATGGTTAAAATTATGAGGAGAAAGTGAGGTCTGCAGATGCTGGAGATCAGAAATGGAAATGTGTTGCTGGAAAAGCGCAGCAGGTCAGGCAGCATCTAGGGAACAGGAGAATCGACGTTTCGGGCATTAGCCCTTAGTCACCTTGTCTTATATTTGATCAAGAATCATATTCTTACGTTTTGAGAAAGCTTTGGACAATGATTCTCTTTATACCTTGAAAGAAGCTGTAAGTCATTTTAAAACATTATTTTCACTGCAATAGCTTTAGTCATATTTTAATTGATTTCCTAAAGAAAAACTTGAACAATGCACATACTTCTGTACCATATGTATGTACAGAAGTGTGTTTTTTAAACTTATGAGCTTTGACAGTAAACATTGGTTGAGGACAGCAACAACTAATGTTTATATAGTGCCTTTAACACAGTAAAATATCCCACGTGCATTGCAGGTGTATAATCAGACAAAATTTGACACCAAACCTTAAAAAGAGATGGTCTGGCAGATTGCTCAAAAAATAGGTTAAGGAGTGTTGGAAGGAAACCAAAATTTAGGGTCTATACATGATGGAGTAGTGGAAATTGGGAATGCTCGAGACCAATAGCCAAAAACTGTTCAGAGAACTAAAAAATGTTCTGAAGGGTCATTTCAGACTCAAAATGTTAACTGTTTCTCTTACCAATGCTGCCAGATTTGCTCAGTTTCTCCAGTGTTCTGTGTTTACTTTAGATTTTCATAAAAGGCAAAATATTGCACATTCTGGAAGTGAAAAATTTACTTGGCTGATTTATAGGACTGGTGAACTATAGTTTTGGGATTGTTGAGGGCATGGAGAGATTTCAGCACAAGTGCTAATTTTAAATTTGAGGCACTTATTGACCAGGAATGACTTTTTATTCATTCCCTTTGTAATCCCTTTTAGAGTAAATATAAATGGACAATATAGACAATAGGTGCAGGAGTAGGCCATTCTGCCCTTCGAGCCTGCACCACCATTCAATATGATCATGGCTGATCATCCTTAATCAGCGTCCTGTTCCTGCCTTATCTCCATAACCCTTGATTCCACAATCCTTGAGAGCTCTATCCAACTCTTTCTTAAATGAATCCAGAGAGTGGGCCTCCACTGCCCTATGGGGCAGAGCATTCCACACAGCCACCACTCTCTGGGTGAAGAAGTTTCTCCTCATCTGTCCTAAATGGTCTACCCCTTATTTTTAAGCTGTGTCCTCTGGTTCGGCACTCGCCCATCAGTGGAAATATGTTTCCTA
>NC_057726.1:33414347-33491330 GCF_004010195.1 Chiloscyllium plagiosum
TATTAGCCTTCTTCTCTACCTGCTGTACCTGCATGCTTGCCTTCATTGCCTGGTGTACAAGAACACCCAGATCTCTCTGTACTGCCCCTTTACATACATTGATTCCATTGTGGTAGTAGTCTGCCTTCCTGTTCTTGCCACCAAAGTGGATAATCATACATTTATCCACATTAAACTGCATCTGCCATGCATCTGCCCACTCACTTAACCTGTCCAGGTCACCCTGTAATCTCCTAACATCCTCATCACATTTCACCCTGCCACCCAGCTTTGTATCATCAGCAAATTTGCTAATGTTATTGCTAATACCATCTTCTATATCATTAACATATATTGTAAAAAGTTGCGGTCCCAGTACTGATCCCTGCGGTACCCCACTGGTCACTGCCTGCCATTCTGAAATGGAGCCATTTATCACTACTTTGTTTCCTGTCAGCCAACCAATTTTCAATTCAAGTTAGTACTCTGCCCCCAATACCATGCGCCCTAATTTTGCTCACTAGCCTCCTATGTGGGACTTTATCAAAAGCTTTCTGAAAGTCTAGGTACACTACATCTACTGGATCTCCCTCGTCCATCTTCAGAGTTACATCCTCAGAAAATTCCAAAAGATTAGTCAAGCATGATTTCCCCTTCATAAACTCTGACCTATCCTGTTACTACTATCCAGATGTGTCGTAATTTCATCCTTTATAATAGACTCCAGCATCTTTCCCACCACTGAGGTCAGACTAACTGGTCTATAATTTCCTGTTTTTTCTCTCTCTCGCCTTTCTTAAAAAGTGGTACAACATTAGTCATCCTCCAATCCGCAGGAACTGATCCCGAATCCATCGAACTCTGGAAAATAATCACCAATGCATCCACGATTTCTAGAGCCACCTCCTTCAGTACCCTGGGATGTAGACCATAGGCCCCGGGGACTTATCAACCTTCAGACCTAACAGTCTCTCCAACACCAATTCCTGGCAAATATAAATTCCCTTCAGTTCAGGTCCTTCAGCCACTGTTACCTCAGGGAGATTGCTTGTGTTTTCCCCAGTGAACACCGATCTGAAGTACCAATTCAATTCTTCTGCCATTTCTTTATTCCCCTGTTTCTGTCTTCAATGGACACAAGATTATTCCCCTGTTTCTGTCTTCAATGGACACAAGATTTGTCAGGTACTTTAAGGCCAAACTTCAGAAGTTGTTTTTAATATAAATCCTGACTCCGGATTTAAGTTGTTGCAATAGCATTTCTTTATAAATTACTGTAGTTGATAACAAACTTAGAAATATCTTGACAAAAACGCAATCATGGTTCTAAAGTCATCTTCAAAGCTGGCTTAGTATATCGTGCTTCAAAATAATTTATTATAAAATACTGTTTTGAAAAATGTTTACCTGCTTTAGATTTGAATAAATTAAAGACTAATTGCTTTCAGCATCACTTTGAAGTCTGTTCTGTGGATTGACTGTCTGAAATATTGTCTATTGTATACCTCTAGCACTTGGGTGGTTGATTTGAGCTGTAAATTTCATTTACATATTGCTTATATTAACTCATTCTTTAACTACCAACATTAAATGATTGATACAAGTATAGAGAGTGGACAACAATATGTGGGAATATACAAATATCACTACTATAATTAGACAATTGCATCCAAGATTAAAATTATTTTCTAAGATTAAAATTATTTATTGCTAATTCGTTATTACCTTACTCAAGATGGTGGTCAGCTGGAATGGGAGAACTGCTGTTAGGATAGCAACTCCAAGATTTTAACCCACTGACCATGAAGGAATAACATTGAAGTCCAAGGTAAGGATGGTATGTGGCTTGGAGAGGAACTTGCAGGTAGTGATGTTCCAATATGATTGCTGCCCATGTCCTCCTAAACGGTGGGGGTAACAGGTTTGGAAGGTGCTACAAGAGGGCTCTTGGTCAGTTACTGAAGTGAATCTTATGAATGATTCACATTACTGCCACTGAGCTTTGGGATAAAGGGAGTGAATGTTGAAAGACGTGGATGGGGTGCCGGTCAAGAGAGTTGCTTTGCTGTCGATGGCAACAAGCTCCTTGAGTGTTAGTGGGGAGTATTCCATCAGACTCTTCACTTGCATGTTGCAGGTGGTGGGCTGATTTTGGGGAGTCAGATTGCTACAGGATTCTTAGCCTGTAACCCGTTGTAGCTACTGAATTTGTATGGCTGTTCTGTTTCTGCTTAATGGAAACCACCATGATGATGTTAGTGAGGATTTGCTGAAGTAATGTCATAGTCATACAGGTGTACAGTACAGAAACAGACCCATCGGTCCAACTCGTCCATGCCGACCAGATATGTTGTTGAATGTCAAGGTCAGTGGTTAAGTTTTGCCCTTGTCGGAGATGGTTGGTGTCTGGCATTTGTGTATCATGAATGTTGCTTGGAACCTGTTAGCCCAAGCCTGGATATTGTATGGGTTTCGCTGCAATTTTAAATATGGATTGCTTCAGTGAAAACCCACAAAAGGTGTTGAATATTGTGGCATATCCCCACTTTTCACTTTTTTTAAAGTTATGGAGCGAAGTTCATTAATAAAGATAATTGGGTCTAGGGCACAACCCTAAGAAACCCCTGCATGGATTTCATGGAGGTGAGATGATTGGCCTCCAAAGCCATGAGCTTTTGTTTTATAGTGATTTTTGAAGGAAAACTGAATTATCATGGGAAGATTTTGTGGGCACTAACGTTAAATTTTCCATCTTAACCCCAGATCATGATAGTAACCAGTCCTGATTATGCCACTTTCAGCTGTAAATCTTTGTTTCTACCTTCATTAAATTTTGTAGAAGCACTGTCATTATCACTTCATCTTCCAAAGTTTTTCAGGTCTAACTTCTTGATGTATTTGATCTAGCTGTCATCCTCACCCACTAATTTTCTGCACTACTTGCTCATTGTCCATCTCCATAGAAAGCAAACAAAGCTGTTGTTTATGGAACTATAATGTGGATGGAACTTGCTGTTGTAATTGTGCAGGATATCAAGGGTTTTTAAACAGGATAAATGTGTTGCATGAATAATTTGTCTTGATCATAAAATTTAGATGTCATCAAATTGTGTACATGTGCAAATTTAAAATTTGTGTTAAAATTTTAAAACGGAAGCAAAAGACAGGCTTTGGAACTGTTTTAGTTTGAAAGATCTTTGCTTTCCCTAAAAGAGGGCAAATACTTGAGGAATTTCTAAGCATTTCTATACTAGATACTGGTTTGCTCAAAAGAGCGCAAACAAGGCTGTTCATTAATTACAAATATCTCTGTTAAAGTGAAAATACGTTTTTAATCTTCCAAAGTCATTTCAATTATCTTTTTGTCGCTCTTATTGCATCCATTGTTGAGTCCCGATCAATGTGAGATGCCTGCGCAGAAGATGAGGTACCTCCAGCCTGCATTGATTTGGGAGCATTGCAAAAGGCCTGAAACATGGTATGGGAACATGGTGATATGTTGAATTGGTAGGCAATTGGAAGCTGAGGTCATCTTTATGGACAGAACATAGTGATCACTCAGCAGAACACCTGTGCTTCATCTCCCCAGTACAGAAGAGTCTACAGTATTCAGTGTTCACAATGAAGACTAGACTGAATGAAGTGCAGGTAAATTGCTGCTTCACCTCAAAGATGTCTGGGACCGTGGATGCTGAGAAGGGAGGCAAGAGGGTGTGGGGTGGTGTTAGGAATGGAAGAAAAGTATCCAAGAGGGAGTGGTCCCTGTGGAATGCTGACATACAAATGGAGGGGAATGTTTGATGGCATCTGCTGGAGATGGCAAAAAATGATGGCTTTATGATTCGTTGGATGCGAGGTTGGTAGATGGAAAGTAAAGTCAAGGGGGAATGCCATCATTATTGTGGGAGGGGGGAGAAAGGATGAGGGTAAGACTGCAAGATATTGGTCAAACATGGCTGCAGGCTATCAACCATGGTAGCAGGGAGTCTTCAATTGAGAAGAAAGACATTGTCTGAGGACATTCTGTGGAAGGTTACATCTGTTCAGGGTGCCACCGAGAAACTCGGAAAATGTGACACTGTTTGCCTCTGGCTGCTGCGGTGTTATAGCAAAGCTCAATGCAAGCTGGAGGGACAACACCTCATCTTCCACTTGAGTACATTTTATAGCTCTTAGGACTCAGCATGGAGTTTACCAATTTCAGAACCTGACCACCCTCCCATGTTTGTTACTCCAGATTCAGTCCTGAAATGGGTTGCATTCAGCACAGCTAACCTGTTTTTAATTACAGGTAGTCCCCATTATCGCCTGTCTAACTTCTCTTCTTCCCAGGCTTACTATCAACAATACCTCTATCTCACGTGTGCTGAGTCACTGGACTTGAAACGTTAAAGTTGTTTCCTGTCCACAGATGCTGTCAGACTGTGATTCTTCAACAGTTTCTGTTTTTGTCTGTTTACCATAGTTGTTTTGAGACTGGTTGCATTTAATTATCCAGATGCTGGAAGGCAATTCAGCAATGTTCGTGCTGTTAGTGGGCAACACGGTGGCACAGTGGTTAGCACTGCTGTCTCACAGCGCCAGAGACCCGGGTTCAATTCTCACCTCAGGCGACTGCTGTGTGGAGTTTGCACATTCTCCCTGTGTCTGCGTGGGTTTCCTATGGGTGCTCCGGTTTCCTCCCACTGTCCAAAAATGTGCAGGTTAGGTGAATTGGCCATGCTAAATTGCCCATAGTGTTAGGTGCAGGGGTAAATGTAGCAGAATGGGTCTGGGTGGGTGCGCTTCAGCGGGTCGGTGTGGACTTGTTGGGCCGAAGGGCCTGTTTCCAAACTGTAAGTAATCTAATCTAATCTAAACATTTGAGGGGAGTTGGGGGATTCTTGGGAAATGGTCATTGTCTGGCATAAATTATATGTGCTATCTGTGAATACAAGCTTGAGTGTCTAAGTTCTGACAAGGTTTTGTTGCATTAGGGTATGATCTGCTTACTACTGAACTATGGATAACTTTGAAAACTGCATTAACAAATATCTCAATTTCTGACCTTGTGATTTAATGAAGGTCATTAATACGACTCAAGCTTTGTGTGCATAGGGCACTAATTTGAGGACCTCCTTCCTCAAAGGCCTGGACTGGATCTAAAGCCATGTAAACATCATGTCTGTGCTGGCTCTTTGCCACTCACCCCACCTTTATCCTTGTAACTGCAGTTTTTAAATCTAGGTGTATACAATTCTGTTTTCAAAGCTTTGAATCTGCCTTAACTACACCAGCACTGCAGTTTAGATCCTGATCATTGATTACATCAACCTTTTCCTGCTGTTACCATTACTTTTAAGTCTGACACCTTTAAATCCATGCTATCTAGTTCTCAGACTTTGTTCAGACCTTTTAGATTTTGAACATAAAGGATAAACAAAACCTTGTTTCTACTTATAATTGAAAATCCCAATCCTTGGAACCATTCTTCTAAAAAAGAAGTTTCTGCACTCAGTCTAGTATCTTCAGATTGTACTGAAAGTGTGGTGTCTAGGTTAGATACTACATTTGACCTTAGATTTAAGCATGCGCTGGTTAAGGCCAACTGTTTTATGAAGGATCATCACCCAGCTACTTTTAGACATTTCTTTTGGACATGCCTTTAGACACATAATTTCTGCAATCCATCTGCTACCCCTTTCAGATTTGAATTTGTGATTTTTCTATTGCCTTCCCTCATTGTCCCCACTTAATGTGTCTCTGCCCATTAAATTTAATCTGTATATCTGCTGATTACACTAGTTGTGTCCTCTTGAGGTTTATAACTACCCTTCTCCCTCTGTTTACAATACTTTAAGTTTACTGTAATTTGCAACCTTTTTAAATCAAACACCCAAGCTTAATTCATTAATATAGATGAAGGACAGAGGTAGCGTCTTTCCTTTAGTCCAAAAAGCAGCTGTTATCCCTTGCTCTTTTTCTTTTATCTTGCTATTCAAGCTTGTCTTGTGGCCCTTCATCAAATACCTCTTGGGTTTCCTATATTCAACACATTAACTGCAATTCTTTTGTGAATCATCTATTACCTCATTAAATAATACCTTAAGCAAGTTTTTAACAAAACAAATGTTTTCCTTTAAATCCATGCTACTGGCATTGATAACCCGTCAACTTCAGATAGAGATGATACCCTTGTACCTTTAGTCAGTTTCAGGATAAAATAGCAAGGAAAGAAAAATCTGAGCCTAGGTCAGCAACCTATCTAAATAAAGGGCAACGCCTGAGTCCATTGAGATCTTGCTATAGTTCACTCGGCCAAGACATGAGCTGTAGGCTTGAGGGTGGTGTCAGTTGCAAAACTGTGTTCCACCTCAAAGCTTCCTTGTGTGGACAGGAGTGAGACAAAGTCCATTTTAGCTGCAACATGAAAAGACCAATAGCAGTGGGAAAGGGGCAAAAACAGCAGGTGTAAGATGGCACTTTTCTAGTGTCTAGTTCTAGTCCATGCAGGTAGCTCAGGATATTAATAATTTTAATGACCTAAAGACAATGTCACCCGGTCAACACAGAGTGAACAAGTTCTTTTGAAGAACTTTTGAAGCAGAAGTCTGTTGCTTGCTTCTTGGTAGGAGAGAGACATAGAGAAAGTGGCCTGAACAAATGCTTATCTTCCCACCCACCTGGTCTGCAGTGGTTAATGCAGTTATGGGTGGCACAGTGGTTAGCACTGCTGCCTCACAGTGCCAGAGACCCAGGTTCAATTCCCACCTCAGGCGACTGCGTGTGTGCGCGTGCGTGCGCGTAGTTTGCATATTCTTCCCGTGTCTGCGGGGGTTTCCTCCCACAGTCCAAAAATGTGCAGGTTAGGTGAATTGGCCATGTTAAATTGCCTGTAGTGTTAGGGGTAAATGTAGGGGAATGGGTCTGGGTGGGTTGCGCTTCGGCAGGTCGGTGTGGACTTGTTGGGCCGAAGGGCCTGTTTCCACGCTGTATGTAATCTAATCAAACTGACAAAAAAGTAACTCTGCTTCAGAAGGTGAGAAAAGAGACATTCTGAAGCTTGCTTATTGTAATGTGAAAAAACTAGTTGATTTTGGCAGTCCAACTCCCCTAGCAGTGCCCTGACCTTGTGGCCCATGAGTTAGTCAGACCCAACATTGATCTGTTAGCCTTGAGTGATGTTTACTTCTTGGACAAAGGCAGTCTGATAACTCAACACTGGCTACAATGTTTACTTATCAATTAGACCTACAGGTGAATAGTGTCTTGAACGATTGCCACCAAACTTTCAAGCTACTGATTGGCCATCCTGAATGCATGATTAAGGCTAACCCTGCTGATGTGGGTACACTTTAAATCGATCTCAATTCATTCAAAATTACTATCCCAAAAGCGCAATTGTCATATTTGGTGATTTTCAACACCAGAATCGTCTATAGCTGTCTGGCATTGAAGGGAGCACTCAGAAAACTTGGAAACTGAATCAAAAACAAAGGTCTATGCTTGGAGCTCTGTTTGCAGAATAGCTGGCCGTAATCAACACATCACAACAATATCGTTTCTTCAAGATGACTAGGATACATCCCTGCCTCTAAACACTGGCACCCAAGACTCTTTTGTTGCACCACTGTGACAAATGATTGTCTGCGTACTCCATTTCAAGCCTAGGTGCAAGCTGCGCGCCAGCTCAACCAAGAAATGAAGTCCAGAAAAAGACTAAGTACACAGTTGTTATACTGGATGCTTTCATTGAGATCATCAGATTCCGCAGTGTCCTCAAGGGTCTAAGACCATACGACACTCGGCCCATCAAGTTTGCTTCGCCAATCAGTAAAATTATAGCTGATCTGATTATCCTCAACTCCCTTTCCTGCCTTTTTCTCCATAACCATTGATTCTCTTACTGAAATCTGTCTATCTCAACCTTAATTATAAATGCACAGGCGCAACAGCCCTCAGGGAAAAAAAATCTTCCTTATTGCTGTTAAATGGATGACTTGTACTCTGACATTATGCTCTCTTTTGCTAGACTTTCGCACAAAGGGCAGCAACCTCTTTGCAGGTACCCGTGATGCCTCTTAAGAACGTGTTATGCTTCAGTGATCTGCCCAGTTGTTCCCTAAATGCCAATGTGTATAAGCTCAATCTACTTTTCTCAGAGAAAATTGCCCCACACAGCCACATAGTGAACCTTCTCTGGACTGCCTTCAATGCCACTCTCCCCTTCCTTGGATAAGGGGACCAATAGTATTGTAGCTGTGGTGTGTCTGGTGCCATGTATAGTTTTAGCAAGACTAGCAGGACCTCCTCCTAGTGGTTGACGTCCAGCAAACACTATATCATTGAGGCCACATTCTACAAATCCAGTTGCGTTTGGCTGTTTACATTGTCTAGATGGACTGCCACTTTTTCTTGTCTGTGTGTGCAGATCTGACCAGTAGTAAATGGAGCAGAAGTGGCCTATGCAAACCTTTTGAGGGACTACGATTTAAAGTCCTTTGACTACACTAGTGGAAAGCCATAGATAATGACGCCTGAAGAGGCTAAATCAAGAGTACTGTAAAGATTATTGACTGAGTGAAGGTTTAGCATAGTAGAGAAGAGAAAAAACCCACTTGTATTCATTGTGGGAAAATTTATTGGTCACCAGACCTGACCAGCCACCAGTGGACTTGCAACCACTAAGTATGGGAGAAAGTAAGGACTGCAGATTCTGGAGATCGGTTGAAAGGTATGGCTCTGGAAAAGCACAACAGGTCTAGCAGCATCTTTGGGCATAAGGCTTTCATCAGGAATATTGGAAGGGGGCTGAGAGATAAATAGGAGGAGGGTGTGGGGGTGATAGTGATAGATGGGAAAGATGATGGGCAGTTCGAGGGTGGTGCCCAGTTGGAGGGTTGGATCTGGGATGGGGTGTGGGGTGCGGAAGGGAGATGAGGAAACGAGTGAAATTTGTTGATGCCATGTGGTTGGAGGGTTCCCAGGCAGAAGATGAGGCGTTCTTCTTCCAGGCATTGGGTAGCTAGGATTTGGTGGTGAGGCAGCCCAGGACTTGCATTTCTTTGGCAGAGTGGGAGGGGGAGTTAAGTGCATATTCAAACACCTCCTCTACAGTCTCCGTTGTTCTTGACGTGGTCTCCTCTACATTGGGGAGACAGGACCCCAACTTGCAGAACATTTCAGCAAACATCGTTGGAACACACTCACCAACAACCCGCCCTGTGGCTGACCACTTCAACTCCCCCTCCCATTCCACCAAGGACGTGCAAGTCCTGGGCTGCCTCCACCGCCAAATCCTAGCCACCTGATGCCTAGTGAGGTTCTTTTTCTTGAGATTCTTATACACTTGATGTGACTGTAATATGCCAACTTCTGTGAATAGCCAAAATTTATCAAGCAAGCACAAGCTTTGGAGGAACCTTTAACACTATTCACAGTGCTCGCAAAGCCATGTCAAGAGAGTGCTGAACATAAGGACCAGTTCTTCCTTTATACAAAATTTTACATCTGTCAAGGATGCCCATAAGGCCCCCCCGCCAGCCACTCGCCTATAATCATATGCCGCTTTAGATAATACAGTGACTTGACCATTTGTAGGAACAGTGTAATTTAGAGTATTCATTAATGGCAAGATCTGGTGTAAATTTGTTTTTTAACTGGAGGGTGTACTCAGAATTCTAAGTGCAATGTTCTTAGTGATTCTGAATAGCAGATGATAATGTAAACTTGCTCTGAATAGTAGGAGATGGCAATATAAATCTTTTTTTACCCACAAGACAGAGAAACCCTACCCCCAGGTCATCCAATTTCTTGCAGGTCAGCAGAACAAATTCACCCTTCAAAATCTCAGAAAAAAATCTCCTGTTTTACTTGGGGACCCTCCAACCACACGATATCAACGTCGATTTTCGCCAGTTTTCTCATATTCCACTCCACCTCATGCCAGATCCAACGCTCCAACGCTCCAACTCGGCACTCTCCTACTGTCGCCCCGTTCCCCCTTCAGTCGAAGCAAAATGCTCAGTGTAGTTTTACCTCCTTCATCGTTATTCTGGGCCCTGGAGGGAGAGAGAACAATTACCCATGTGCGTGGGAACGTGAGTTCTCTGTCTTCTCTCTTGAACGGCGGTTTCTTAATGAATTATGTAGTCATTTTATAGGGAGGAACATCCAGATAAGGCAACATACGTATTGATTGAATGACCATTACAATCAGCAAGTATCAATAGTAAAGATTAAGCCATCTGCTGTTGCACAATGAATAACTAGCTTCACATAATAAATACTTTTCACCTTGCTAAACTAACCTCTCAAACTGAATGCTACCTCATCTTGTTTAAATGGCTGTACACAATGAATGTTTTTCCACCTTGTTAACCCATTACCCTTGCCTCCAGCACTCCATTGTTAATGGCAAGTTCTTATCTGATCTAAATCATGCTCAGCTGAACCTCTTGTTTCACAAAATTCAAAACTTAGATTTCCCTCCCTGCTCATACCCATACACATTCTCACTATCTGTCCATCTTCCTTCCCACCTATCTGCTCTGAGCTATCTACATATCGTCGTCCCCCCTGCCCACCACCTATTTATCTCTCGGCCCCCTCTTTTCCCCCCTCCTTTACCCCAGGCAATCATGAAAATGAGGTGTCAACCAAGGGAAGCTTCAAAGTATTGCAGCAAGTGATAGAGCTAAGCAATCCTACAATCAGCAGATCACATCTAAGCTCTGTAGTCTGATGATATGGAATGGTGCACAATAAACCAGCTCACAGGAGGAGGCTCCACAAATCTCCCCATTCTTAATGATGAGCAAACCCAACACGGTGCAAAAAATTAGTCTGAATAATTTGCAACAGTTTCCAGCCAGAACTGCTAAGTGGATGATTCAACATGGCCTATTCCAGAGGGTCCCAGCATCACTGCCAGTCTTCAGCCAATTCGATTCGCTCCATGTGACATTAAGAAATGGTTGGAGGCACTGCGTACTGAAAAACTCTGGGATCTGATAGTATTTCAGCATTAGAACAGAAGACTGGTGCTCCAGATCGTACCACACTCTAGCCAAGCTATTTCAATAGTCAAAAACCTGGATCAGTACTTGGGGCTACGATGTTGTGGCCATAACGGAGATGTGGGTTTCACGGGGGCAGGAATGGTTGCTTGAGGTTCCAGGGTTTAGAACATTTAAAAAGAACAGGGAGGGTGGAAAAAGAAGAGTGGGTGTGGCATTGCTAATCAGAGTGCATCACAGCTACAGAAACGGAAGACGTTTTGGTGACAGTGACAACTGCCTCACATTTACCATCCCCGCAGAGGGAAAGGAGCAGTTACCAAGGGAAAATATTTAATTGGGGTAAAGGAAATTATGACTCTATCAGACAGGAGTTGGGAAGTACAGATTGGGAGCAATTCTACAGCAAAGGCACAGCAGACATGTGGAGACTATTTAAGGAGCAGTTATTGCGAATTTGTTCCTCCTGAGGCATGTTAGAAGGAGTAAGATTAAGGAACCTTGGATGACGAGAACAGAGGAGCTTGTTGAAAAGGAAGAACGCAGCTAACGTAAGGTGGAGGAAGCAAGGATCTCGCACAGCTTTAGAGGATTACAGGCTTGCTAGAAAGGAGCTCAGAAATGGACTGAGGAGAGCCAGGAGGGGGCACGAGAAAGGCTTGGTAAGAAGGATTAGGGAGAACCCAAAGGCATTTTACGTGAGGAATATGAGAATGATCAGGGAGAAGGTAGGGCCACTCGGGGATAGTGTAGGGAACCCTGTGTGTGGATTCTGAGCAGATAGGGGAAGCCGTAAATGGGTTTTTTCCTTTGGTTTTCACCCAAGGAAAAGGACCTTGTGAATGAGAACTTCGTGGAGCCTGGATGCAGGCTTGACCAGATCAAATTTGATGAAGCGGAGGTGCTGGAAATCTTGGAAAACATTAAGATTGATAAGTACCCAGGGCCAGACCAGATTTATCCTAGGCTGGTCTGGGAAGCAAGAAAGGAGGTTGCTACACCGATCTTTGCTTCCTCACTCTCCATGGGAGTCTTGCTGGAAGGTTAGAAGGAGGCAAATGTTGCTCCCTTTTTTCAAAAAGCGTAATCAGGAAATCCCTGGCAATTACAGACCAGTCAGTCTTACGTCTGTGGTCAGCAAATCTTTGGAAAGAATTGAGGGATAGGATTTATGACTTTTTGGCAAAGCGTAGCATGATTAAAGGCAGTCAGCATGGCTTTGTGAGGGGCAGGTCATGCCTCACAAATCTGATTGAGTTCTTTGAGGAGGTGTCAAGACAAGTCGGCGGTCGAGCAGTAGATGAGGTGTATATCAACTACATCAACAGATTCCTAAGGGAAAGACAACGGAACAAGGACATGCTGCAACCCAAAGGACTAGCCACACTACCCATACATCAAGAACATTTCCGAACTGACAGCCAGACTACCGCGACCACTAGGACTCATAACATCACACAAACCAACAGCCACTCTCAGACAACAACTCACCAGAATGAAGGATCCCATACCCAGCATGAGCAAAACCAATGTAGTGTACAAAATCCCATGCAAGGACTGCACAAAACACTATATAGGACAAACAGGAAGACAGCTAACGATCCGCGTCCATGAACACCAACTAGCCACTAAACGACATGATCAGCTATCCTTAGTAGCCACACACTCCGATGACAAGCAACATGAGTTCGACTGGGACAACACTACTATTATAGGACAAGCCAAACAGAGAACAGCCAGGGAATTCCTAGCGGCATGGCACTCATCCACAAATTCAATCAATAAGCACATCGACCTGGACCCAATATACTGACCACTGCAACGGACAGCTGGAACTGACAACCGGAAGAGGCAGAGACAAACCACTATAAATGCTGGAGGAAACATCACAGAAGTGCTTCACAGGAGGCTCCCAAGCACTGAGAACGTAACCTAGACAGGGAACAAAACGTCTGCAACACAAATTCTCAGCTCGGCAAACAGAACCACAACATTCACCTGTATCATTCGGATGCAGTGTTTCACAGGAGCAACATTTTAAAGCAAAAACAGAAATTGCACATTTAGAACTGATGGGCCACTGGACCCAAAACATTAACTCTGCTTTGGAGCTGTGAGGCAGCAGTGCTAACCACTGTGCCACCCTGCCGCCCAGAGACCCAGGTTCAATTCCCGCCTCAGGCGACTGACTGTGTGGAGTTTGCACATTCTCCCCGTGTCTGCGTGGGTTTCCTCCGGGTGCTCCGGTTTACTCCTACGGTCCAAAGATGTGCAGGTCAGGTGAATTGGCCATGCTAAATTGCCTGTAGTGTTAGGTAAGGGGTAAATGTAGGGGTATGGGTGGGTTGCGCTTCGGTGGATCGGTGTGGACTTGTTGGGCTGAAGGGCCTGTTTCCATACTGTAAGTAATCTAATCTAATCTTTCTGTCCACAGATGCCACCAGACCTGCTAAGTTTCTCCAGCATTTTGTTTCAGATTTCCAGTATCTGCAGCTCTGTCTTTTAACTAATGCTATATTTGTATTGTTTTGCATTAATTACTTAAGCTACTGGGATCAAACAAATGAAAAGGTGCTATTTCTTGATTTGTCCTCAATTTATAAAATTCTCCATCTTTGAAGCTCCTCTGTTATATTGAGCTACCTTGGCATTGCAACAATATTTGTCTTTAAGCTGAACAAAGTGTGTGGCATATGGGTATACTGCACTGTTAGAAATAATATAATCTATTCATCTGTCTGGAATTGAGTTTTTTAAAAAAGCCACGAAGGCGATCAGGGTCTTCTTTGCTGAGGCTGTTTTTGATTTTTTTTCTTATCTCTAGAGGATGCCAGCCCCTATCAGACTGAGGGAGCTAATCCGGACTATCCGGACAGCCAGGACTCAAGCTGAGGAGCGAGAGATGATACAGAAGGAATGTGCTTCAATTCGATCTTCATTCAGGGAAGAAGATAATACTTACCGCTGTCGAAACGTGGCAAAACTACTGTACATGCACATGTTAGGATATCCTGCACACTTCGGTCAGGTAAACTGCAAATATTATCTTTTCCTTTTATTTTGTGAAACCTTTAGTAGAAAACGTCACTATGCTTTAAATTAGTTCTCAAGTAGATGAGCAGCCCAGACCAAAGATGCTTCACATTCAATATCCGGCATATATTAACTAATTTTGACTGGGGAACTTTGGGGCTGTTATAATTATTTATATTCCCGTGTGTTTGTGGAAGCAAAAATACCCATAATTCTTATTTGCTGCTTAACAGATTGGTGGAGTGGGCCGATTATATAGCAAATTAAATTCAGTGCAGAAGTGAGTTGATGCATTTGGGAAGAAGAGGAAACAATCCAACCTAATTAGTACTACTTGAAAGGGGGTTCCAGAGCAGCAAAACCCGATGGTGTTTATGCACAAGTGTATGAATGGTCAGTGGGCACTTACTAAGACGGTTAATAAAGATTTGATAGAAATCTTGAAAATTTATCAAGGGTAGACAGGTGAAGTGAAGCTGCTTCCACTGGCAGGATGGTTGATAATTAAAGATTTAAGTTGATTTTGCAAAAATAAACTAAAAGTAATGGTGCTGTACTAGTTTATGAAAACTGCCTTCAGATGTGAATATAAGTTACAGACCGAATGTTTTAACACATTGAAAATGTACATTATTTGTGCAAAGAGGAATATTGGCATTTAGGTTTTGCAGTAAGCAGTAATATATCCTGAAATTGGTGCGATGTGAGCTTTATGTATGAGGCATTGCCCCTTAAATTTATTCTTTTTGAATTATTTGTAATTTTTTTTTAGCTGAGTGGATTTAACACTTCAATAGATTTTTGACACTATCCAAGTACTCTAGAAGTGATTGAAACTCATCATTGTAGTATTCATGATTTAACCTTTGTTATTTTAAACCTCTTTGTTTTTGAAATGATTTATTGATCTTCCAGGCAGCCCCTCATGCAAGTTAGAAATAGCAATACCTGTGTAAATTTAACTGGTGCAGATTTACCTGCATGGTATTATATATCAGCCCGCAGAATTGACTTCCAAGTAAAACCAAACGTAAATCTAATCAGGAGGGCATCAACTCCCCTTCCTAAGATTTCTCTCAAGTGGTCTATTTTACCTTAACAAAAGAATGAATGTAACACATAAATTTGGATTGTGAGGTCACAGTCATAAAGGTAGCAAAGAAAAATGTGCTTTTCAGGCAGTGAGTTCCAGATTCCCATCAACCTCTGGGTCAAAAATCATTTTTTTGCAACCTTTTAAACCTCCTGCCCCTTCTTTTGAATCTATGCCCTCTGGCCATTGATAGTTACACCCCAGTGGAAAAGTCTCCTCTTGTCTTTCCTAACTATTCCACCCCCTGTATACATCTCAATCATGTCCACTCTGCCTCGTCTATCCGATCCCTCTTAAATTCTCCGGCTCGGGCAACGTTCTGATAAATCTTCTCTGCATCTCCTCTCGTGCAATCGCATCCGTAGCGAACATATTATACAGTTTCAGCATAACCTCCCTGCTCTTAAACTCTGTGCCTTGGCTAATAAAGGCAAGTATCCCATACTTCTCCTTAACCACTTTATCTACCTGTCTCACTCCCTTAAGATTTGAGGATCCCTCTAATCCTTAGTGTTCCCCAGGTTCCTACTGTTATCTCTCTTTGTTTTGTCCTGAAGAAGTTCATTGCCTCTGACTTATCTAGATTGAATTTTATTTGCCATCGATCAGCTCACCCAACTAGCCCATATGCATCCTTCTGTAATGTAAGGCTTTTCTCCTCGCTATTTACCACATTTAGCTCCCCTACATTCAAGTCTATCATTATGCATACCATAAACAGCAAGGTCTGCAGCACTTGCACAGGCTTCTAGTCACACAAACACTTCCTCCATCATCACTACTTTCCTGCTACTCAGCCAATTAGCCAAATGTTCTTGGCTCCCATGAGCTGTTATCTTCAATATCAGTCTCCCATGAGGGACCTTGTAAAATTCTTAGTAAAGTCCAAGCAGACTCTGTCAAATGCATTGTCCTCATCTACTTACTTGGTCACCTCCTGAAAAATTCAATCAAATTTGCCAGACATGACCTCCCCTTAAAATCATGTTGACTTTATTGATTAATCTGTGTCCCTCCAAATGCAGATTAATTATGTCACTCAAAATTAATTCCAGTAGAGTTCCCATCTCTGACATTAGACTGGCCTGTTAACAAACTACTTTGAGCTTGAATTTGCTTTGCTCCTCCTTAGTCTTTAATGTCAAAATTGTCTTTGTAAAATATTTTGTCTTTCTTCGCTGCAGTTGGAGTGCCTAAAGTTGATTGCCTCTCAGAAATTTACAGACAAACGGATTGGTTATCTTGGTGCTATGTTGTTGCTTGATGAAAGGCAAGATGTACACTTGCTCATGACAAACTGTATTAAAAAGTAAGTACTATTCTGAAATAGTAAATTAATTTAATATTGTGGTTAGCAGCCAGTTGTATATATTTTATTTCAATAAATGGTTGAACACTGAAGTTCTGAATGCAGCTTTAAAAGCAAATTGAAACTTAGTGTTATTGAGAATGTGTATGAACAGATAGAGAAAGAGTTAAGTTGAGGGTTGCGGGACAAAGGCTCAGCTAACATGACTTTGACCAGATATGAACTTGCAGTAAATAATGAGGTGCTGGAGGTGAAGAACATCCAAAGTGTAATGCCAGTTAACGAGGTGAAGAACATCTATTGTATAATGCCAGGTGGCTTAATCTTTACTGTTGATACTGTTGTAACGGTCACCCAATCAATATAGATGTTGCCTTATTTGGATGCTGCTCCCTGTCTGCGTGGGTTTCCTCCAGGTGCTCCGGTTTCCTCCTACAGTCCAAAGATGTGCAGGTCAGGTGAATTGGCCATGCTAAATTGCCCGTAGTGTTAGGTAAGGGGTAAATGTAGGGGTATGGGTGGGTTGCGCTTCGGCGGGTCGGTGTGGACTTGTTGGGCCGAAGGGCCTGTTTCCGCACTGTAATGTAATCTAATCTAATTTCAACAAATATGTAGCATTATAGCAATATTCTCATCGGATCCCAGTTCTACATCGGAGTTTAGCCTTCTCCACCCTTTCACTAGGTCAAAACTTAGTTTTGTGTGAAATGATACTATATCCTTAAACCAAACAATAACTTTCCTTTGAAAACTGCCACCCTGCCTGCTATGGATTTCCATTTGAGTTTCTCTCCCTATGGCACCAGATCCTGTGAGCACCTCTTTACTTTAACGATGTATTTCAACTCTTGTATTCATGACAACATGAAGACGAGATAAATGGGTCAGCGGAATGCATGGACACATGGTAGACAATTCTATGCAGAGAAATGTGAAGTGATAGGGGAAGGTTATGGCCTAGTGGTATTATCACTAGACTTAATTGGGAAACTCAGCTTATATTTTGGGGATTAAGGTTCAAATCTCATCATGACGGATGGTGGAATTTAAATTTTAATGAGTTTTGAGAATATTTAAGGTTGAGTTTCTGGATTAGGTTTGCTCACTGAGCTAGGAGGTTCATTTCCAGATGCTTTGTCATCCTACTAGGTAACATCTTCAGTGGGCCTTAGGGGAAGCAGTGTACATGATTCCTGTTTTCTATTTATGTACACTGCTTCGCTGGAGGCCCACTGAAAATGTTACGTAGGAGGGTGAGGAAACATCTGGATTTGAATTTAATTTTAAAAATATAGAACTAAGAATATGCTGATAACCATGAAACCATTGTTGATTGATGGAAAATCCATCTGGTTCAGTAATATTATTCACTGAAGAAAATCTAACATCTGGCTTATGTGGGACTCTTAACTACTCTCTGGGCACTTTAGGAATGGGTAGTGAATGCCTAGTCAGTTGTACCCACATTGTGTGAATGAATTAAAAACATTTTTATTCGTAAGGACAAGGAGAAATGTAAAGAATACAATTCGAAACAGTGGGATAGGTGTGGTGCAATGGTAGTCCCCTACTCTCGTTCACGAGACCTGGGTTTGCTCTACTTGCTCTAGAGGTGTGTAATAACGTCTCTGAACAGTTGGTTAGAAAACATGTGCATTTCTAAAGGAGTCGCAGAGACCTAGGAGTGTCTTTGCACAAATCATTGAAAGGTTTAGAAAGCAATTCAGTAAGTCATAGATCCCGTACTTTATAAAGAGACAGGAAGAAAAAATGCAAGGAAGGTTTTTCACCTTTTTATAAAAAGTTTTGACCAAACTCAAGTATTAAGTCCAATTTTGCGCATCACACTATAGGAGTGTATAACACATTTGAGAGGGTGCAAAAGTAGTTCGTGATGTTCCAGGAATGAGGAGCTTCAGTTACATGGATTGTAAAAGCTGAGGTTTATCTGAGTGTGGGAGGTTAAGACTGAAAAAAATCCTCAGATTCAGGAGAGGTTTACATGGAGTAGTTAGGAGAAACTGTTCCTGTTAATAAAAGTTGAAGAGGGTGGTGCTGAAAAAACAGCAACTGAGGAGTAGGTGAATCAATGTTTTGGGCCTTCATCGGCCCTTCCTGATGAGGGGCTAATGTCCGAAACGTCAATTCTCTTGCTCGGCTGCTGCCTGTCTGGCTGTGCTTTTCCAGCACCATACTCTGATTTCCAGCTTCTACAATCCTCACTTTCCCCCTGTTAACAAGCGTCAAGAACCAGATTGTACCAACGTAAGATTTTAGCAAAAGAACCAAAAGTGACACAAGGTTAAAAGCAAATTACTACGGATGCTGGAATCTGATACCAAAAGAGAAAATGCTGGAAAATCTCAGCAGATCTGGCAACATCTGTAAGGAGAGAAAAGAACTGATGTCTAGAGTCTAACTGACCCTTTGTCAATGCTTTGACAAAGAGTCAGTTAGACTCACCGTGACACACGGTTAAGCTTTTCACCCACAAGTGATTTAGATCTGGAATCCATTACATGTATGTATGGCAGAGACTTGTGACTTCAAAGCAGATTTTGATATATATCTTGTGAAATTTGCAAGGCAACAAGAGGTGAAGTGGAACGATTTGCTCTTGCGGCGGGTATGCACAGACGTGCTGGGATAATTGTCTTGTCTTGTCGCGTGTTTACCTAACCAACTTATTGGCCTCTGATTACTGGGTTTGCATCCTCTTTTTTTTTTGAAAGCAGTGGTGTAACCATTACACTTCTCCAGTCCTTGGACACTTCCATAATGACTAAGCAGGACTGATAGATTGTACCCAACAAATATCAAAATATGTATTTTGTTCTTTAGCTTTTCCAGCAATTTTCTTTCAAGGGCTCTTCATTTCTCATTTTTATTGTTAGATAATGCAGTCATGTAGTAGGATTACCTTCTGCCTTTGTGTTGACATATGGGACCTGAGCAGAATTAAAGGAATTCATCAATATCCTCAATTAATACTGCTCCATTAAACTTAACACTTTCCTAGTGTATCATAGTTTTAATTGTCTTGGCGCCACAGTTAAAACTGGTGTGAGATAGCAAGCATAAGTTAGTGGCAAATACTCTTTGAAAAGAGTAAATGGTACACTTATAGAGGAAAAAAAAACAAACATGCTTCACATAGACAAGTGATTGCATATTTATTTCTAAAGTACTGCAAGTAATTCACGAGTGAGCTATTTTTGAGATCTGATAGTTAAGTGCACTACTGAATGAGATAAAATTGTGATAAATGGACAATGTTCATTTCAATAGCATCCTCTCTTCCCTTGTTTAAAAGGTTCAAAATTACCCTCTCCACCCTGACCACCCCTGCCCCAACCTCCTGGGATGTCTTGGCACCCCCACTCGATAGCCGTGGTCTTATCCCATACCCATGATACCTTCACTCTCAGCCACTCCCCACCCACCTGTGCCCCTCAGCTGCTTGCTGTTCTTTCAGCTGTAGGCTGGATTGATTGATTTGATGCCTTGATTTAATGTATCATCCAAAGGGCAGCATCTTCAATGCAGCACTTCCTTCAGATTGTGCTCAACTTTCTAGAGTTTACTTGAATTCACAATCTGGTACTCAAGTGAGAGGTTATCCTATACCTGAAGGCTTTCTGTGCCTTACTATGTGTATAGGCAGTTGCATGTTTAAAAAAAAGTTCTTTCAGCAAATACTATATGAGCTTATAGCAACATGATCTAGTGCAGATCATTTTTTAAGCATCTTGGTGGTTTCGTATTCTGTGCTGGGGCATCATGAGAGGAATGAGCATGTAACCACAATTCCCCCTCAATGTCTCCATCGCACTACAATAGAATTGCGGTGACATGGGTGTAGTTTTATGACCCAAGAGACTGTTGTGAACTCTGCTTCTTCATGATAGGATTTTAGCTTATAGTAATGAAGGAAAAGGGAAGAGACGGTTGAAGCTAAACTGAAAGTAAGCCAGGTTTTAATTCTAGTTTCAAAGTATGGCACTGGAAAAGCTCAGCAGGTCAGGAAGCATCCAAGGAGCAGGAGAGTCAACATTTTGGATATAAGCCTTTTATCAGGAATGTCATTTTAGTTTTAATTTTAATTGATATTGACAGAAATGTTTTTCATCAAATGTCTTTCCATTTTAACTTGTGTTTTTGATTTTGCCAAAAATGTTAAACTCCAATTATAGCTGAGAATATATTTTGACAATAAGCAATTGTTGGGAAGTCCTGTTGAGGTTGAACAGAACGTTAGTGGGGCCTTCTCTGGAATGTTGTGACCGGTCCTGGTCGCACATTTGTAGCAAGGGTATTATCAAGCTGGAGAGAGTTCAGAAGAGATTTACCAGGATGTTGCTAGGTATGGAAGGTTTGAGTTATACAGAAAAGTTGGGACTTTTTTCACTGGAGCATAGGAGGTTGAGAGGCGACCTGATAGAAGTTTATCAAATAATGAGAGTATAGATAGAGTTAATGGTAGTTGGCTTCCCTGGGGGTGGGGGGGGAGGTTTTCAAGACTGGGGTCACATCCTGAAAGTGAGAAGAGAGAAATTTTTAAAAAGACACGAGCCAATTTTTTTTTATATAAAGAGGGTGGTTTGCATGTGGAATGAATTTCCTGAGAGTGGTGGATGTGGGTACAATTCTGGGTAGATGCATGATAGCAAGGGTATGGAGGGATGTGGGCTACAAGCAGGAAGGTGAGACTAATTTAGTTTGGGATTATGTTTCGGCATGAACTGTTTGGACTTAAGAGTCTGTTTCCATTCTGAATAGCTCTATGTCCATTATTGTAAAACTGCATCATGTCTCAAAAATCCATGTCTTTTTCAAACTACTTGCAGTGACCTGAACCACAATACTCAGTATGTGCAGGGCTTGGCACTCTGCACTCTTGGCTGTATGGGATCATCAGAAATGTGTAGAGATCTTGCAGGTGAAGTGGAAAAGCTACTGAAGACGTCAAACTCTTACTTGAGGAAGAAGGTAAACAAATTTTATATTAGTTTTACTGATGCCTTTTCAAATACATGTGCTATTGTATCAGTTGCAGATTTGAATTGTTGCAGGTAGGCAGACTAAAATTGAAGTCAGGCCCAGAACAACAAGGATTAAAGTGGCAATTGTTTTCCAGGAGAATGCAACTATGATTCCCCTTTTGGAATTGTCTTTCAATTTAACCTGACGCATACTGCTGACCTTTCGAATGAAAGTTCTTCATTTAAATGTAAATCAATTTTTTTGCCTCGATTTAAATGTATGTATTTATCACCCCTTTTTAAGAGAATTTACACCACCAGTCTTCTAATTAATCATCTGTTTAGAAAAAAAAAACCTGATAAAAACAGGTTTGTAGGTTCAGGATAAACTGTTTCAATTATCTCTCTCAAACTGCAGAGGCAACTGGAAAGTAACAGAATAAATTGACAAGGAAAGAGTCGTGAATTCTATATTGAGAAAATTATTGAATGCAGTGGAAACTCGATTATCCGAATGAGATGGACGGGCATTATTTCGTTTGGATAATCGATTATTTGGAAAATCGATTTAAATGCCTTTATTCTGGGGCTCGGAGTTTTAAAGTCTGCTCCCCGTTCAGGAGACTAGTAGCAGCAGCACACATTTGCGCAACAACCTGCCCCGAACTCTGTCCAGTTCTGCCGCCAGCACCCCAAACCTGTCCAACCCAGCACAAAGTGCGCGAGTCCCCTTCCCAACACAGCCCCCCCCCCCCCCCCCAAAAAAAATTTGGTAAGTCTATAAATGGCGCACAGACACACACAACCACGGACACAACTTCATTCTGCAACTTTTTGACCGGTTCCAAGTTTTCCCTGTACAGGATAAAGTGATGTAATATCCATGAAGTAGATGGAATCATTTAAGTGAATACTGTAAAGGAGATCATGGAAGCTTAGCAGGATGTTGTCAAACTGGATAACTAATTAGATTGGCTCAAATGTACTCCAGTTTCTTAGTTGCAAATAGCTAGTGGTGCTCTAGACTTTTTAGCTTAACTGAGTATCAATCCTTTCGCTACCAGGCAAGAATGGTTTGAAATTGAGAGAAGGTACTAATAAAGGGTGGTGTAGTTAATTTTTTTGAGACCAAGGGTATTGATAAATTTAAAATTGGGAGATGGGAAAACGAATAGAATTCCAAGTCTGTCGGTGAGATTTTATGTTTAAATTTTTAAAAAGTTCATTATGCTCTGAAAGTATTTAGTGGTGTGCAAGACTCTAGGGATTTGGGATTACAGATTCCCTGAATCTTAAAGGCAGCACTTTGGTTAATATGGTTACCAACATACAATCAGGTGGAATTGTAGCTTTTGTGATGAATTATTGAATATAAAAATTGAGGTAATTATGAACCTTAAGGCCTTAGACTGTTGTGTAGTATTGGACTCAAAGCTTTAGAATGGATATTTCGACTTTAAAAAGTGTACAATGCTTCATTAAGAGGTTACATGGAATAAAGGAATGCAGATGTCAAAAAACTTGATTTGTATGCCTTTGCTATGTTATGGATTAATTTTATGTATTCTCGTGATTTTAACTGTTTAGTTTGAATGAGGAATGCCTGATTTAAAGATTTGTGGTTTTGATTTTTTTTTTTGAATGATCATATTTCACATTCAACTTTCCCACTGTTTGTCCTTTTGATCTTTCCCTGGCCAAGGCTACTGGACCTCTTGTTTGCTTGCTTTTAATAAATCTGCTTCCACCTTTTCATTAAACCTGACTTGTGACCAGATTTTTGTTCTTGACTGCATAGGAGATAAAAATGGTTAAAAGATGATCATCCGATGGTGCTTATGTGGCAGTTTTTAGTGGTGTTCTAGAGCCAGATCAATAATTTCTCTAGACTGCGCAGTCACCTGCTTCCTTTGTCAGTGAGCAGTAGTCAAGATGTCCAGCATAGAAACAGACTCTTCGGTCCAACCCGTTCATGCTGACCAGATATCCTAACTTGATCTAGTCCCGTTTGTCAGCACTTAGTCCATATCCCTCTAAGCCCTTCCTATTCATATACCTATCCAGATGCCTTTTAAATGCTGCAATTGTATGAGCCTCCACCACTTCCTCTGGCAGCTCATTCCATACACCTGTCACCCTCTACATGAAAACGTTGCCCCTTAGGTCCCTTTTTATATCTTTCCCCTCTCATTCTAAACCTATGCCCTCTAGTTCTGGACTCCCCCAGCCCAGGGAAAAGACCTTGTCTATTTATCCTATCCATGCACCTCATAATTTTGTAAACCCCAATAGGTCACCTCTCAGCCTCCAACGCTCCAGGGAAAACAGCCCCAGCCTATTCAGCCTCTCCCTATAGCTCAAATCCTCAATCCTAGCAACATTCTTGTAAGTCTTTCCTGAACCCTTTCAAGTTTTACTGCATTCTTCCGATAGGAAAGAAACCAGAATTGCATACAATAGTCCAAAAGTGACCGAACCAATGCCCTGTACAGCCACAACATGACTTCCCAACTCCTATATTCCATGCTCTGACCAATAAAGGAAAGCATACCAAATGCCTAATGTGCTTTCCTACGTTAGTTGTCAGTAAAGCAGAAAACTCAGTTGCACGGTATTGTAGAGAAACTAAGTAAAATTTCAAAGCACCATTAAAATATTTAGCATAGACAATGCTAACATCAATCGATTGCTCTATCTTGAGTGAAATAATGACACTAAAGAAAAACCCTTCAAGTTTTGGAAGGCACTTTCCAATAACTAAATCATTATCTAAAATTCTGTTTTATGTAATTCTATACATACATTTCAACAAAGTTATGGACTTGTTCAAATTTATGTTTAAAATGGTTACAACATTTCTTTTGCATTATTGACTTTGATCTCAATGGAAATTGTCTGAGTTTACGTATATCGTTTTTCAGGCAGCATTGTGTGCAGTTCACGTAATCAGAAAAGTGCCTGAGCTGATGGAAATGTTCCTACCAGCGACTAAAAACCTGCTGAATGAGAAAAATCATGGTAATGTTCCCATTATAACTCTGACCTCGTTGCCTTTCTGTAATACAAGTTGATTTAATAGTATTTTCTCGTATTAATAAGTAGAACAATTTGATGTCATTTAGTAACTTTGTATTATTTTCTAATGAGTTGAATTTGTAGTTTAGCATTATCCAGTTTGGTGAGTACCATGTCAACCAGCTTGCAAATGACCTGTAATTCAGGGTATTAACCTTCGTTACAAAGCTATAGAACTGTTTGTATCTATAAACCAACAGCCACTATCCTTATCTTCTGGAACCAGTTAGATAATGTTTTTCTTTTTAATAAAATTAGATCTTTTAAAGAGGTGAATGATTGTCTTTCGGAATAGGCAGGTAGTGAGGAAAGTCTCTTTTGTGTAGAACAGCAGCAGCTAGGCCTGTGGCAACACAACTGGCTCTACTATAGAGCAGGGTCAAGCAAAGTCCAAGCAAGTGATAATGATAGGAGACTTGCTTATTAGGGGCACAGGCAGGCATCGCTGTGGCAGTGTTCAAAACTCTGGAATGTTATGTTGCTACCCTTATGCCAGGGTCAAGGATGTCTGAGCGATTGCATGAAATTCTTAAGGGAGTGGGTGATCAGCCAGAGGTGGTTGTGCACATGGGTACCAATGACATAGGTAGAGAGAGGGATGAGATCTTGCAGAGAGTACAGGGTGTTAGGAAAGAGGCTGAAAAGCAGGGTCTCGAGGGTAGTAATTTCTGGATTGCTCCTAGTGCTATGTACGAGTGAGGCAAGGAACAGAGAAAGCTCAGATGAATGCATGGCTAAGGAGCTGCTGCAGGTGGCAGTGTTTCAGGTTCTTGAAACATTGAGACCTCTTCAGGGGTAGTGGTGACCTGTAAGGAGGGACTGGTTACATCTAAACTGGAGGAAAACCCATATCCTAACAGGAAGATTTGCTAGTGCTAATCACGTATGTTTAAACTAGGGAGGCAGAGGGCTGGGCACCAGAGCAGTGGGTCGCTAGTGGAGGCATTGAAAGGAAGGTGGATGTGAGGATTAGTAAGTCTGAAAGGAAGGACCAGCAGAGACAGGTAAACCAACATAATGGGACTGATGTGTTGAAATAAACACACTTAAGCACAAGGGATATTATGAATAAGGCAGATGAGCTTCAAGCCTTGATCAGTACATGGGGCTATGATGTGGCCATTAGAGACTTGTTTGAGAGAAGGACAGGACTGGCTGCTCAATGTTCTAGGGTTTCATCATTTTAGATGAGATAGAGAGGGACGTAAGAGGCGGAGGAGTTGTATTACTAATTAGGGAGAATGTCACACCTGAGAGGACATACTGGAGGGCTCATCCACTGAGGCAATATAGGAGAACTCAAAAAATGAAGGGTGATGGAATTATACTTTAGGTTCCCCCACCAGTCACTAAAGAACAATCCTGAGACATTGAAGAACAAATATGTAAGCAGATTATGGAAAGATGCACTAATACAGTTGTCATAATGGGTGACATTTCAGTGGCAGAGCATTTGTGGAACAGTGATCACAAGTCCTTAAGTTTTAAGATAGTTATGAATAAGGTTAAGTCGAGACCTTTGTAAGAAGATATTAAATTGAAGGATAACATATTATGTCAGTATTAAGCAGGAGTTAGGGAGAGTTAATTGGAACAGCTGTTATCAGACAAGTCCACATTCAACATGAATTGTTTAAAGACCTGATGATCAGAGTTCACCATTGGCATGTTCTAGTAAGGAGGAAGAACAAGGATGGGTAAGGGACCCTTTGAAAACAAGGAAGTTGTGAATGTAGTCAAAAGGAGTAAAAGCATCTGTAAGTTAGTAAGGAAGGGCCATGAAATAACTTTGGCAAATACAGTTAAAGAGAATCTCAAGGCATTCTACACATGCGTTTAAAAACAAGAGAGAAGTAGGGAGAAGGTAGCACCACTCAAGGATAAATGTGGGCACTTGGGCTTGGAGACAGACAGTGTGGGCGAGATTCTAAATTTGTACTTTGTATTGGTATTCACCCATGAGAACAACATGGAGGATAGTGAGATTAATGTGGAAGATGCTAAAATGCTAGGGTGTTTTGAGATAAGAAAGAAGTGATGATAGGGTGTCTTGAAGAGCATTAAGGTAGGTAAGGTCCCCAGAGTCCAATGGTATCTATACCAGGATATTGAGACAAGCAAGAGACAAGATTGTTTGGATCTTGACTATGATTTTTGCATCCTCACTAGCCAATGAGAGGTCCTGGAGGACCGACCAATAAGTAACATTTTCCTTTTCTTCAAGAAGGGAAATAGGAATAATCCAGGAAACTACAGACTGGTGAGTCATAGAGATGCCCAGCACGGAAACAGACCCTTCAGTCCAACTCATCCATGCTGACCAGATATCCAAAATGAATCTAGTCCCATTTGCCAGCACTTGGCCCATATCCCTTTAACCCCTTCCTATTTATCTATCCATCCAGAGGCCTTTTAAATGTTGTAATTGTTCTATCCTCCACCACTTTCTCTTGCAGCTCATTCCAAACACTCGCCACCTTTTGCGTGAAAAAGTTGCCCACTTACGTCCCTTTTAAAGCTTCCCTGCTCATCCAAAACCAATGACCTGTAGTTCTTGACTCCTTCATTTTTCATCAGTGGATGGGAAGCAGTTAGAGAATTCCTAGGATTTACGTGCATTTAGAAAAGCATGGTCTAATTAGGGACAGTGAGCACAGCTTTGTGCAGGGCAGGTCACATCTTACTAATTGTTAATTGAATTTTTTGAGGAGGTGATAAAGGAGATCGATGAGAATAGAGCAGTGCATGTTGTCTACATGGATTTTAGTAAGGCTTTCAACAAGGTCCCTCATGGTAGGCTCATCCAGAGATTAAAGGTGTGTAGGGTCCGTGGTGACTTGGCTGCTTGGATTCTGGATTGACTTGCCCGTAGAGGGCAGAGGATAGTGGTGGAAGGATGTTTCTTATGTCTGGAGGTCAGTGTCTAGTGGTGTTCTGCAGGGGTCTGTACTGGCACCACTACTGTTTGTGATGCATTTAAATGATTTGGATGAAAACTTAGATGGATGGATTAGTAAGTTTGCAGATGTCACAAAAATTGGTGGAGTTGTGAATAATACAACAGGTTGTCAAAGGATACAGCAGTATGTAGGTCAGTTGCAAGTGGAAATAGTTTAGTTTGGGACCATGGTTGGTGTGGCCTATAGACATTGACTCTATACGGGCGGAGCAATGGCAGATGGTGTTTAATCTGCACAAGTGAGGTGTTACATTTTGTGAGATCAAATGTTAAGGAGAAGTATACAGTTAATGGTAGGACCCTGAACAGCACTGATGTACAGAACGACCTTGGCAATCAAGTCCATACCTCGCGGAAAGCAGCCACATGAGTAGATGGATGTTAAAGGTGGTGTATGGCATGCTTGCTTTTATTGGTTGAAGCATTGAATGCAAGAGTTAGGATGTCATGTTGCAGCTTTATATGACTTTGTTTAGGTCACACTTGGAGTATTGCATTCACTTCTGATTTGCCACATTACAAGAAGGACATGGATTTAAAGAGGGTGCAGAAGAGGTTTATCAGCATGCTGCCTAGATTAGAGGACATGAGCTATGAAGAGGGGCTAGAAAAACTGGGATTCTTTTTTCTGGAACGGAAGAGGCTGAGGGGGGACTTGATCGATGTTTGTAAAATTGAGATGCATGCATAGGGTTGACAGTCAGTCTTTTTCCCTGAGTTGAAATGTGTAATTATCAGGGGCGTGCATTGAAGGTGAGAGGTGGACAGTTGAAAAGAGATGAGCAGCAAGTTGTTTGTTTGTTTTAGAGTGTCGGTATCCGGAACATGCTGTCAGGGATGGTGGTGGTGGCGGCAGTTACGATAGGGCCGTTAAAGGGGCTTTTAGATAGCACATGAATATGCAAGGAACAGGGAACTGGACAAGGGTGGGCAGAAAGGATAAGTTTCATTTGGCATTTTATGCAGCACAACATCGTGGGCTGAAAGGCCTGTTTGGTACTGTCCTGTTCTGGGTCCTATTATCTAAATTGTTATTCTCCTGAGTGGTTTTAGTAGCAGGGATGGATGTTATGTTCTTTAGTATGTTGGAATTGATTAGTGATTCTTGGTTTCATTTACTTCTTGGAAGGAACTGCTTGCCTTCACTTGTTGCTCAGATATTGTAAAATTCTCGACTGTAATTATTTTCTTGAAATGTGTTATGTCCACCATCATTATTCCTAATCAATCCTTTTGCTACTAAAGTTTGTTTTTTTTCTAAATGGTTGGACTTTTAGCAAGATTCTCTTGATTTGAAATATCAATACTTTTAATTGACAATAGTTCACATCCTGTTGTCTACATTTAGTCCAAGCATTTTTTTGTGGTTAATTTGAATTTTCCAAATATGCAGTTAATTACATAAATGTAGTAAGTCCTACTGTTGGTTTCTCATGATGCCTTAGAAAGAGTTTACTAAACTTTTCAATAGAAAATGTTTTGTTGAAAGCAATTAACACTGTTTGATTACAAAAGAGATTTTAATGGTTGTGTTTTACTATCTTACTATTGCTCTTTTGAAATTCTGTTTGATCCCACTGGATCTGAATTTCACTGTCCAATATTAAATGATTTTGGATTCTCATGGAAAATGACTCCCTTATCAGTGGTAATTCATCTAGAAAATATTGACTGGAATGGAGGGAGGCATGGTGTTGGAGGTTTCTCTTTGAATTCAAGAATAAGACAGATTTGTCTGTTTTTTTTTAAAAATGTGGATCTTAACTTTATGTAACTATAAGGCCTGAATGTGTTTCCTGGTTTAGGTGTCTTTAATGAAAAGTTGTTCTTTTTCGGATTGCTGTCTTCATTCGCACAGACTTGAAGGTACTGGTGTTGGACTGGGTTGGAGTCGCATGACACCAGGTTATGGGTTCATTGGAGAAAACTAGTTTTCAGGGCACTGCTCCTTCATCAGGTGCTGGTGAGAGAGAAAGACCTTAGAAACAGAATTTATAAGGATATGATCAAAGGCTCATACAACTCATGGACGAATTGAACACACCTCAGATGGCTCTTAAAACTTTAATCAGTTGGAATGGAGGTGCAGGTTTTGATATGCACATCCAGAATTTCTTTCAAATCACTACCACACGATAACTTATGTTATCAATAAAAAGGGGGGTGGTATCTCCAGTCAGACAATGTACTTCAGGCATGAGGTTTTATTTGGAGTCTCTGTGTCTTGACCTGGAGACAGACTGGTTTATTTCCAGTGTAGAAGTTATAAAATGCCACATTGACTCAGTGTCTATAAATTGTGTGCCTTTTGAACAAAATATAAATGCAAATACAAATTCACCCCACAGATTTAGATGTGGAGGATTGGTGATAGCGTTTGAAGTGTATAGTGTGGTGTAGTCACCTGTAGTGCGACATGAACCTGAGATCCGAGTTGAATCCATCCTCATGGGTACTGAACTTGGCTATCACCCTCTGCTCAGCAACTCTGTATTGCTGTGTATCCTGAAGTCCACCTTGGATGTTTACCTAAACATCAGAGGCAGAATATTCTTGACTGCTGAAGTGTTTACCCACTGGGAGGGAACATTCCTGTCTGGTGATATCAAAAGGTTTCACCCCACCAGACCTTTCATGGACTACTCTTTGAAATCAGTCTCATTCTTGGGCACACCTCTCTGTCAAGGACAGATACCTCAATACCTCACTCTACTGCAAGCCTACAGATCACCTTACAATACTGCACACCCTAAACATATTAAAAAGGCCATCCCTTATGGGCAAACCCTACACATACATACACAGGATCTGTTCAGATGAGGAGGAAGGGTGACAGACACCTGAAAGTGTTGAGGTATGCCCTCATAAGAGCAGGATACAATGCTCAATTCATTGAACACCAGTTCCGACATGTCACTAGTGATTTCATTGATTCCTTGCTATGAGTTCAAAGGGAGAAAATGTCAATTCTGCCTGGTGCGCAGCATTGGTCAGAGGTCCGGTGCACCAAAGAAGTTTTGTTCAAACTTGTGCATGAAAATATTGGCGCATTGGGGTGCAAATGTGGTCCCCATGGCTGTTCAGTATGTCTGGATGAAGAACTGGTTGCCAAAGGTGAAGATATTGTGGTTGAGTTGTAGGATGGTGCCTGGAAATTGACAGTTGTCGGTATTGAATACTGAGGCTGTTGCAGCAATGTTGTCGTAATTGTACTGACACATTCATTGTGAGAAGGAATGTCCCTGATTCAACTGGTCTTTGGGTGTTGAGTTTCTGTGTCTCAACCATCTTCAAATCCCTACAGTGTGGATATAGGCCATTTGGCCCAACTAGTCCATACTGACACATTCATTGTGAGAAGGAATGTCCCTGATTCAACTGGTCTTTGGGTGTTGAGTTTCTGTGTCTCAACAGAAGCTGGGGGTTCCCTGTACAGTGGGTTTCAAGATGCCCTTGACACAGTCAGAGAGATTCTCACATGGTTCCATTGCCTGATATGAAGGGATGTCTAGGTGTGTTGGCTTTGTGGATCTTCTGGAGGCGCACAATTTGTAGACCGGTCAGTCAACGTAGTATTTTAATAAACTTCTACATTGGAAATAAAACCAGTATGACTCCAGTTTAAGAGACAGACTCCAAACAAGACCTCATACCTCAAATACATTGTCTGACTGGAGATGTCACTCCTTTCTGTTGATAACATCTTAAGTTATCTTGGGGCAGTGACTTGAAAGAAGTTTTGGGATTTGCATATTAATCATTTAAAGTCTGCACCTCCATTCTAACTGATTAAAGATTTAAGAGCCATCTTAGGTGTGTTCAATTCGTTCACATGAGTTGTATGACCCTTTGATCTTTTCCTTAAATTGTGTCTAAGGTCTTCCTCTTTCAGCAGCACCTGATGAAGGAGAAGCACTCCGAAAACTAGTGTTTTCTGGTGAACCCGTTGGATTAAACCTAGTGTCATGTGATTTTTGACATGCATTAACACAAGGTAAGGCTTGAGAAACTTGGGAGATTTGGTGCATCTGTGAAAAGTAAGTGTTAACATTTCATGTGCAGAATAACACTTCAGAACTGAAACTTGTTGGAAATTTTAATACATTTGGTGGAGATAGTGAAGGGATGATGTGGAGGCCCATTGGAAAAGATAGAGGCTATTGATGGTGAAAGAGAAAATGATGTAAAATGGGTGTAGATTAATCTGTAGAAGGGAGAGAATAGGTTCTCTGTACTGACGACAAACAAGATAAGGTTGGGGGTGGGAGGAGAGAGTAGTATCTGGTTTCAACTTTTCTTTCTTCATGTAGTCAGGCTTTGAAGTTATGGAATTCAGTATTGAGTCCGAGAGACTGTATTTAAGAAGAAATAAAGTTGTTTCTTGAGCGAGCTTTGTGCTTTGGAATGAAGTCATAGGCCAAGGCCAGAAATGTTAGTGTGAAAACAGTGATTTATTGAAATGGCAAGCTCCTGGAAGTTCAGGGTCATTCCAAGGGACTGAGGAATTGCCTGCCTTTTTTAATAAACCATCTTCAAATCCCTACAGTGTGGATATAGGCCATTTGGCCCAACTAGTCCACACCAACCCTCTGAAAAACATTCCACCCACACCCAGCCTCCATATCCTATCCCTGTAATTGTTGCATTTCTCATGGCTAATGCACCTAGCCTACACATTCCGAACTACTATGGGCAATTTAATGTGGCCAGTCCACCTAACCTTTGGACTGTGGAAGGAAATCCACGCAGACACTGGGAGAATGTGCCAACTCCACACAGTTGCCTGAGTGGAATCAAAACCGGGTCTCTGGCACTGATGTAGGACTGCTAGCCACTGAGCCAACGTGCCGCTTCTGTCGTAACCTCATGTTAGTTTTTCTATCCTGGGCCCACTTTATGTTCCAGTGAAGCACAACCAAGTTTGAATGACAAAGACACTGCCTTGCACCTGTGCTGTTCATAGCCTTCCAGGCTCCATTGAATTCCATAACTTCAGACCTTGACCATATGATCTGTTCTCCTCCATTTTTCTTGGATCCCTCCCTAAACCTTTCTTGTTTGTCATGTTTATTTTGCACTCAGTAGAGCAGACCCATTCTGTCCTTTTCACACTATTTCCATCCTTTTTATATTCCTTTTTCTCTTTTGCTACCATTAACAACTTTTGCACTAAAACTCCACACTCCGTTCCCTTCATCCCTCTTCAGACTCCGTCAAATGTTTTTAAAGTTACCAACCCCTTTTCAGTTCTGAGGATGAATCATACAAGGCAAGAATTTTGAACTCTGCATCTATCACGAGAATATTCCAGACCTGCTGAATTCTACAGAATTCTGTTTTACGTTTCCAGTATCAGCAGTATTTTGCTTTTCAGTTCCAACTTCAGTCACCACCTCAAACACTAAAAATAACATTAATTTAATGTAAGAAAGAAACAAATTGTTCAACATAAGTAAAATATCTTTAGGCTGTGATGATATTTAATCTAATGTACAAATAACTGCTTATGCATAGATTTTGAAATATGAATTTCCAAGTGTGATGTTTTCCATCTTCCCTATCCCTCAATCCTAGGTGTCCTTCACACATCTGTTGTTCTACTCACAGAAATGTGTGAACGAAGTCCTGACATGTTAGCACACTTCAGGAAAGTGAGTGGCTATATTTTCTTGTTTGTCATCTTTAATTGTGCATAATATGGTTTACATTTGTGCTTAAGGATTAGACTGAACATTTTGTCACAACTTTCATTATTGTGCAAGTATGCAATCTTACACATGCACTCGAACATTACACTCTTTTTGAACTATGTTTGTAACTAGGTTAATGGAAAGCAAATGTATTGCACTCTTGAATTGCATGGGCAAAAAAATCCAAGTGGTAATTCTGGTTGAAATGAAGGAGCTTATTGCTATATTACATAATTGATTAAATTTAAATTTCATCCAAAATTGCAGGCAAACATCACTTTTGTTATCTAACAATGTAAACCCATGGTTTGATTCTGTCATTTGATTTGAAATGATATGGGTTCTGCATTTTAATTCGTTAGAAAAAGTAGGTTTAAGGTGGCCACGACTGTTCTTAAATCATGCTGTTTCGTCTCATTAAAGAAATTGAGTATATAGGTGTTATCTCTGTTTCTCCATGGTGCAGTGGAGCACATGAAAAACTACTTTACTTTGCTTATGGAGGAAAAGTGTAGAGTTTTGTTAGAATGCAGAATTTTTCATTTCCTTTTTTGGATATGTCTGATCTTTTTTAATGGCACCTTAAGAATGGTAAGAAACCTCTTTAAGGAATAATATTTATAAAACAGATCTCCCTAATTAGCTTCATTGTTGGTTAATACTGCTAGAGATCACCTATAGAAAGGAAACAAGGGATGCAAAGAAAGATGGAAAAAGGTATATAAAACCTTATGGATCTCAAAGCTAACAACAAAATATTTTGCTAACTACGTGGAGTTATTGATGTTGAATGGGGAAATTTGAAATCATGATTAAAAAAATTCCAGACGAGTTAAATGAGCACGGTATACCTGTACCAGTAGCGCAAAGGAACCTTAAAAGAATTTGAGGGGTCTCTGATAACATTGGATTTTTCAGTTGTGATTAAGCAGATCTCCAAAACCTGATGTTTCCATTTTTGGGGTTTTGAAATCTGAAACATTTACAGAACAACCTCAATTGTTTGAACGAGATGGGCAGGGAATATATTCGGATGACTGACCGACTGACCATTTGGATGACCGATCCACCCACAGATTTCCAGCCTCATTTGAGGGAGAAGGCACATGACGACTAATATGGCAGTTTAACATCAGTGGTTGAAAAAGGTCTTATTCAGGCAATAGCATTTTTCTAAATGCTGGAAGAAGAACAAATTGGATCTGGGGGTCAGTTTAGCTCAGTTTGCAGGATGGTTAGATTACGAAGCAGTGTGATGCTAACAGCATGGGTTCAATTCTCATTACCAGCTGAGGTTAGATGAAAGACTGTCCTTCTCAACCTCTCCTTACCTAAGGTATGGTGGCCCCCGTATTACAACCAGTCATCTATCTGGTCTGGTAAGAGTATAGTGACTTACTCAAGTGTGGATTTGTGAATGGTAGGTCATGTATTGCTTATCTAGCTGAATTTTCTTTGAGGAAGCTTGTGTATGTATAGCAGTTGGCCACATGGACTTTCAGAAGGTACTGCATGCAATTATTTTTTGAGGTAAAGATGCATAGATGAATAGCAATTTGTGACTTGTTGATACAATGATGAGAACTAGGGCTAGACTTCTGATGTACCTAACTTTGGATGCTGCACCTCTAGAGGATTGTTTTTGGGGGCAGCACAGGTTTGCAATATCAAATGTAGCCTATAGGTTTAAATGTTCTGAAGGAAAATTGTAAAAACTTGCTTCTTTAAATCACTCCTTAATCTTTCAAATTAATCAGTTATCAAGTAGATATAGAGCAACTGTAATCTAGCAACATTAAGCTTAGCTTTGGAAACTTATGTACATTTTGAAGTATAGTTGTGATTGAACTGAGGGAAACAACAACCATAGTGCACAGGTAAGTGTTCTAAAATCAGTGTCACGATGACCAGGTTTCCTTTTTTTTTGGTGACAGAGGACTGACTATCAGTGAGGTTGCATTTTTAATGCCTTTTCTTTACATATTGCCGTGGGATCTTTTATGCTAAATAGAGAAGGCAGATCGGGTCTCAGTCTTCACATAGTGGAAAAATTGGTTACCAACTTAGTTAGTTTGATGGAATCTGAACTTGCAGCCTTCAGACTCTGGCAATAATTCAACTAAGAATCCAAAAGAATAGCTTATGATGAAATCGGCAGCATTTTTCTCCTCCCAAATCTAGTGGAAATTAGGGATATCCTTCCTCCTAATTGCAATTTTTAATTTTGAGATCAGTAGCTTTTATTCAATATTGAAAGTGCAACGGAAATGCCATTTGTTGTAATTGCATTTACCAGCCTTGTACTCCCTTTAATTCAACAAATTTGGATGACTGAACAAAATGAATTATAGCATCTGAAAGATGATCTTCAATTTTTAGCAGTTATGATCTGTGCTCCAAATTACAACCTAAATTCAGATTAACCAAAATATTTCACAACTGTTGCTGAGAGTTTGATGCATGTTTCTGATTGACATCTGCCTTCAGAATCTCAAGATTTTTGATGGAAAATTTCTGATCAACTCAATATGCAGTCATTTAAAGTGACAGTTATCAAGAGAATTATTTATGTCAAATGAAAATAAATGCATATTTCAGATATATTCAAATTTGCGTCACTAAAGACCTTTGTGGATAAAGGACGGACAGAATTTATGGAAGATTTGAGTAGTTATTTGGTAGAACAGAACTTGAGTATTACAGAAAAAATTACACTTTGTTCTTTTTCAAATGTTTCTCAGTTTTCTAACAAGTACTTAATTTTCTTATTCATATCCTCTTGTTGCAAATGCTGCATGGTTTTAGAATGAAAAGGTAAGATAACCTCCTAATTTAAAGAAAATTGCAACTGCATGTTGGATTGATTTTTACAAATTACCTGTCAATAAAGGGAAGAACATTCCAAATCTGAGATGCATGATTTTTTTTAATGTACTCTTTAAGAATATTAGACATTGCATTCCAAATGGCAACAATGGTGAGGGGAGCGGAGAGACATCCTTAGTGTCATACAACTGACTATTAGAAACTAACAGAATATACTTGTCAATTGTACATCAGAATTTTTTTTAAAAGAGAACACTGGTTTTTATGTTCATTTGTTATATTCCTTGTTTACAAAAGACATTGCTTAATGTGAAATGTTTCAGTATCAGAAGCCTGTTAGCTTTTGGACTCTTAAGATGTATCTTCTTTTGCAGCTTGTTCCTCAGCTTGTTCGAATCCTGAAAAACCTTATTATGTCTGGTTACTCACCAGAACATGATGTCTCTGGCATTAGTGATCCCTTTCTTCAGGTTAGATTTTTTTTGTACCTAACAATGTTAACCTAATGGGATAGTTCATACAGAAGGGAAGTGCCAGTTCAGAATATTTTGGCATTGTCGTGGTATTTAGCCAGATTTTTACAATGTTGTTCACAAAATGAATTTTCAATGGCAGATCTGATCTAAGCTATTGAAATGTTGCTTTTAAATACATCAGGCACACAAGCTAAAAATTGCTGAAGTGTAACTTTGTCTACTGGATGATTTTGCATTTAGCTAAATAAATGAGTAAATAACAAATCGGTCTAATTTGACCTTGCAGGGAGTGCGACTTGACAAGTTAGTAGGTGATTATCCATTCCACTTGGAAGAGGAAGTGGGAAAGATAGTGTGCTGTTTGTTTGAAATTGTAGACTCTTTAAAAACACATTCAGGAAAGAGTACATCAGCAATTTCAATAATTTTGGAGAAGGTGTTCTATACTAATGCAGAGTACAGTGGTTGGTGAAAGATGTAGTAAAATTCAGGAACAATAAGAGGGAATCCCATTGTTAGGAACAGGCAGGTGCCTTTGAGCCTGAAATGGTGGGTTTTGTAGATTCCAGAGTAGGGTTTGTTGTAGCCAAGGTTGGAGGGGTGAACTGATTCCTTTCCTAGTTCCCTCTTCCACTGATTGTTCTTTTTGAATTCCAACTTTTTTTTTTAACAATGATAACTATTTAGATGTCAGACTCTTTATTTTAATATCAAAAACAAGTCAGCTATAATTCTTTAACAAATAACCAGTTTATTACAAATGAATCTGCATTAAGCAAAGAAACAAAGATGATTGACAAAAGGTTTACATATCTTACATGAGTTTGTGTATGTGAGGGTAAATATGCATAAATTATATTCCTTCATCAAGAGTTAACATTAGACCAACATAACAGTCAAACTGGGGTCAAACATTCGACTGAGCACGTTCAAATAACATGCAGTCTAAGATACATCTTGTGGATTTTTGTGCACTCACCCATATGGTTAGTGTGACTGAGTCATCATCACTCATGAGATCTTTACAAAGGATTTCAGTTTTTCTCTCTAAGATATAGTTTCAAAACCCCCACCCCCGCTTCAAAAGGCAGCTCTGTCATGGATTGTCTCAACAACAGTAGTTCACAGTAGTCTGTTCTTTCCTGAGATTGCATTCTTTGGGGGGATTCTGGCAACTACACTCTAGTGCTTCCACATGGGTATGATTCTGGCTGGATTCCTCTGAATTCTAATTATGCTCATTGCGCTAATAATGCTCATAGGTTTTCTTTACTTTGCCACAATGGCTCACAGGATTCTTCTGATTTCCCCTAAAGCTCCCAAGAGTTCTAAGCCCTCACAGACCAAACCTTTAATCTCTAATGACTAGAAGAATCAGGGCAACAGTTGCATAAGATAATTGTCTCCAAGCTCCCACCAAACAATGTACAATCCTGATATGAAGCTGTATTGCTGTTCCTTTTATTGTCACCATGTATAATTTCTGGAGCTCTGTCTCTAACAGCATTGGAGAAATGGCTACACTAGTTCAAGAGGGCACCACATTATCAAAGGCAATAAGTCATCAACATAACCCAAAAATCAATGTTGTTTTAAAGCAAGACTTGCTGGTGAAATTGAAGTGTGTGTGTGCGTTTGCGTGTGTGTGCGTGCGTGCGCGTGTGTGTGTGCGTGTGTATCTTTATATACAAACTTTACACACCATGATAGAAGCTTTGCTTTATTGTTCTAAATGGAATTTTAACTTCCATTGGAAGAAATGTTAAGTTTAGCTAGCAATAATACCCCTCATCTGAGTACAAAAAAGTTTGTTTTCAGACTAATTTTCTTCTGTATAATTCTAGGTTCGAATACTGCGTTTACTACGAATGTTGGGTAGAAATGATGACGACTCAAGTGAAGCCATGAATGACATTCTTGCACAGGTGACGACAGTATCTGAACTTGTTAATGTAATCAGTAGTACCTATAACAATCAGCAATCCCATCTGCTGTCAATATGTGATTGCTACACTTGCCTGCTTGGTCCTCATCCTGTAGTCTTCCAAATCGGCAATTGAAGATCAGACTTATTCATAGGTACTTTTTTGCTTCATAAATCATTGAAAACATTCTTGTCAGTTGTCTGTGGCTTTTGGGTGGCATATGATTAATATTGACTAGAAATTTTACTTTCACTGTTCAAAGAAAACAAAATTATTATTGAATGGTCCTGGAGTGTTGCTCTTCTCAAGACTGTCAGCAATGTTGAAACTGGATCAAATCGAGGAAGCCGCAAAAATGTACTATTGGGGCCAGTCCAGATTTTAAAGTTGTGCGCACCAATTTTACCAATATTGTTTGAGTAAAAAAACAATGAACATTGCTGGTATTGATTGGTCTGAACTTTGATTTATTTTTAGGTTGCAACAAACACAGAAACCAGCAAAAATGTGGGTAATGCAATTTTATATGAAACAGTTTTGACAATTATGGACATCAAATCGGAGAGTGGATTGAGGGTATGTAGATCCACATAAACAGACCTTTGTAATCTGTACAAGTTAGTTATGTTTTGAAATTAATATAGTTAATTTGACTAGGTAACACATTTGACTAGGGACAATGAGAGTTCTGCAACTCTGCCTTAAAAATGAATTGGGAAAGGCTAAAATCCTTCACTTGGAAAGGGCTGAAAGTAATGGTGCTGTGATCCTACCATGTCCAATGATGAAGCTGATGGACAATTCAACATCGATGCTTAGAAGGGAACACATGCACATACCGGTCACCTTTGGAGTCCAGTACATCCCTTGAAAAGACAAAGCTAAAATGTTTGCAAAGTTTTTAAAATTCACTTGTGGCTGTGTGTATCGCTGGCTGGTCAGCATTTATTGTCTGTCCTTTGTTGAACTTGTGAATGTGGTGGTGAGCTGCTGCTTTGAACTGCTGCAGTCCATGTGCTGTAACTAGGCCCAAAACGATGTTGGGGAGGGAATTCCAGGATTTTGACCTAGCAACGTTGAAAGAATGGCAACAAAATTTCAAATCAGGGTGGTGAATGGCTTGGGAGAAACTTGCAGGTGGTGGTGTACAGGGGAATTTCAGTTATCCAAACGTGATGGGCAGGCAAATCCACAATACCTCCCCCGCCCCCAATTCCGTGTGACACCTCCCCCTCTCTGGGGCAGCTGGATTGGACACCAACAAGATTGCTGCTGCAGCTGCCTTTGTGTGGTAAGTCTCCAAATCGCACAAGCACACACACACTCACACCCACAGTCACGCGCGCAACGTTTTACTGCAACATTTTGACAGGTTCCCCCTTTGCCCTGTACAGGACAATGTTGGGGAGTTTGTGGGGAAGGAGGGTTTAGGGTACACCTCTGTGTAGAACTCCAGAGAAAGAGAGGGCAGGCCGTCAGTCATTTGGAGACTGTCTGTTTAATCACTGTAAACAAAAATCACAATCCCTGTTGGAAACTTCTTTGTAATGTTTCCATCGAGACCTCTGTCTCCTACGGATAATCTGATTTTTGGATAATTGGTATTCGGATAATCGAGGTTCCTCTGTACTTCAAACATCTTCAAACAATCTTCAGGCAGTTACACACAACATATTTAACCCAAAACTGTATGAATCTCAAAGACCAGATTTTTAAAGTACAGTACATTCTGTTGTAGTTATGATCTAAACAATGAACACTCAGATCTACTTTATTGCAGAAATACTGTAATATTTTAAAATTGGAGCTGCCCTACCTGGAATTGTCAGATGATTATGATCGCTGGTAGATTTTAAATAATTTTGCTATTAGCAACCATCTAAGATAATTAGAACATGGATAAAAGCATTTATATTTTGATAGCAGTCCTAAAACTGAACAATCTGAAATTATGAAGTCAAGTTCCTTTGGCATGTTATTAAAATAATTTATGGCAACCTATGTACATAGCATCCAAACTTTTCTCTTTCATGAAGAGGACATTTGACTCGACCTGATTTTCACAACAACTAAACAAGTTTCATGTTATGGTTAACTTTGATAATTTAGCTTATTCAGATTTAGCTCTCCTTTCAAAAAGTGCTTTACTCTGTTTTACTTGGTTCCATCTTAATTTTCTGCACTCGTGTAGAAATAAATATCATTAGGAAAGGCAATTAATTAAAAGCTTTTTTATTACGGCTTTATTTTGGAAAAGTGAGATGTGCTAATACCACAAGATTTGGTGATATTTAGCTCCAGCTGTTACACAGCTAAAACTGCCAATCATTATCACCAAGTCCTCAGGAACTAAATTTGGAACTCTTTTTTTTTTTCAATCTTTAAACCGAGTAACTTGTATCCACCATTTGCCAAATGACTACTGGAGTATTTCAGCTTGTGTGTCTGCAACTGTAACAGTGTCAAAAGTTAATCATGTGCATTTGTTTTGTTTCTTGGTACATTTCTATTACAGCACACTCAGTTTGTTTGGTTAGTTGATAACTTTCTTTATGCAACCACAGCCTTAGTACTTCCAAATCAGTGTCACAATATATGTGAGCGATCCTGAACAGTCATAGGGTTTTCAGGTTTACCACTATTTAAGGGACAGAATCTGTAAAAGGATAGTCTTGTTGATTTCAGACTTTTAAGACCGTCAAGAAGGTGGTGACTGTTGTCATACATCTCAAAAAGAGAGTTTCGTCTTCAATGTTCAATGCAACAAATAATATTAAAATCTCTAAAATTGTAGTTAATTTTGTGATTAACTTTTAAATGCAAATTAAATTGATTGTACATAACTAACCTTAAATTTCACATTTTAATTTATTGCAGGTTTTAGCCATAAATATCTTGGGACGATTCTTGCTTAATAATGACAAAAATATAAGGTATGTTCATTAATTTAAACTTGTGTAAACAGCATTTGCAATAGCTAAATCAGGATAGTTTTCTTTCTATCTTTTTTTTTATAAAAGAGGTAGAGATTGACCTAAAGTGCAACTCAAGTTTAAAACAATGAATTTGGGTCTATTAGATTTTTAATATGCTTTCTATTGAGCTAATTATATAAATTCTTACAAAAAAAGTGATTCCAATTGAAAAACATTCACTTGATATGAAATGCTTTGGGATTCCCTCAGTGAGTTGAGTGGCAAATTATTTCTCTAGCACCATACAACTTCTCTCAACCTATTCTAATGCTTCTGATTTGCCATGTTACATATTCAGCGTCTAGTGCTAGATAGAAATTTCTTCCAGCTAAATATTGCATGCATACAAGCTATTGTTTTCAGTTTCTGCCTTGACCATTAAGTCCATACCTCCACTTGAGCCAGATCGTTTGCGGTCTTGACGCAGCGATGAACTTCTTGCTCTGTATCCAGAGGTGGTGGTATAGTGCTAATTTTCCTGGATTACTAATTCAGATCCCCAAGCTAATTTTGTAGAGAAATTGGTTCCAATCCCATCATGGCGGATGGCGACATTTGAATTCCGTTTTCAAAAAAAAATGTTGAACAACCATCTAATCCCTTTTGATAGGTTTTTACAACAGTCTGTGTTGCTCATTCCCGTTAGGGAAGGAAATCAGTCTATATGTGACTCCAGACCAACAGCAATGTGGTTGACTCGCAGCTGGTTTTACCCATCATTCCTGATGTTCACCTGCATAGGCACTCTGTCCAGCAATGCCTTGATTTTAAAATTTGTTTTGAAATCCCTGTACAAGCTTACCTATCTCATCTGTATGTTCTTGTAATCCTTCCAACTCTTGCTAGTTAAATGTCGGCCTTTTGTGGATCCTAGCTTTGAATTGCTGTACCATCAGTAGCTGAGTCCTTTGTCACTTAAGGCATAAGGTTTGAATTACCTTTGCTTCTTTCTATATCGCTTCCCTTAATCCAGTCTTTAAATCCTTTCTTTTTGACTAACCTTTCAGTCACTTGTCCTCCTATTCTAATACACTTGGCTCAGTGCAAAATGTCCTGTAAAGTGCCTTGCAATGCACATTTAAAGGCATTATGTAAATCCAAGTCTTAGATTTATAATGGAGTGTAGTTTGAATATCTGAGAAAGTTCAGTAGGAGGGGAATCATTTTGAACTCTGTCTACTCAAATGAAAAGCTTTGCTTTTGCAGCAAGTCTTGTAGACAAGAATTATTTCATTAATTTATAGCTTCATATATCCTTTCTTGTGATTGTTGAATCATTCACCTCTGGTTTTGTTTGTGTTCAGATCAGTTTTGTAAATACTTGCACAGTTCGCAGCTAAATTTGTATAACTTTGCTTCACTGTTTGAAGGTATGTAGCACTGACGTCGCTGCTTAAAACAGTCCAAACAGATCATAATGCAGTCCAAAGACATAGAAGTACAATCGTGGATTGTTTGAAGGACTTGGATGTATCTATTAAAAGGTAAAGATTTCAAATTCAAAACTTTAGATTATTTATACAGTTACGTTTGCATAGCAGATAATACAATTATGCATAGGTTATGATATGAGAATCTCATTGGCTCAAAGGTTGGAAACTATCTCAGCAGCATGTAGGGGTCATAGATGTGTGGTTATTTAATATTTGGTTTTAATATGTTGCTGCAATCCCTATGGATTCTATTCTCGTCATGCTGTTAATGAATCAGTCCTGGTATTGTGTGGATAATGCTGAAGAAAGGATTAACTGCTTGGTAATAAGATGTTGCAAACATTATAGTAGACAAATTTGAAATCAGCAACACGTTATTTTTTTTTAATCGCCTGAATGAAAAAACACAGAACTGCGGATGCTGCACAATCAGACAGAAACAGAAATTGTTGGATAGCCTCAGCCGGTCTAGCAGCATCTGTGAAGAGGGATCGTTTGATCTTAAACGTTAACTTTGATTTCTCACAGCTAATGTTTCTGGTTTGGACGCTATACAGAGCAACCTCGATTATCCAAACAAGATGGGCGGGCACTATTTCGTTCGGATAATTGATTATTTGGTTAATTGATTCAATGCCTCTCCTTTGGGACTCAATTTTCTGTTAAGTCTGCTCCCTGTTCAGGAGAGGAGACTGCAGCATACCGCATGTGAGCCCCCGCCCGCCCCCAACCCCATCCAACTCCACTGTCTGCACGCCCCCAACCACTGTGCGACCCCCATCTGCGCCCCTGGCTGCCATGCGCACCTGCCCCTGTCACACCAATATCCCCGTCCTGCCTTTGTGGGTACGTCTCCAAATAACGCACGGACACACAACTTTTTGACAAGTTCCACCTCTGTCCTGTACAGGACAATGTTAAAGAGAATATCTGGGGAATGGTGGTTTAGGGTTCTCCTCTATGTAGAATTTCAGAGGAAGTGTGGGAACAGGGAGAATGGGTGGGAGGTCAGCTATTTGGGGATGGTACCTGGGCTCCCATCGATGTCCAGGACTATTCTCGGCAGCATTTCAGTGAGCCGAGATAGTTTTTAATCATTGTAAACAAAAGATGCAATCAGGGTTGAAACAGCTCTTTCATGTAATGTTTCTATCAGGACCTCGCGATCTCCTTCGGATAATTGATATTTGGATAATCGAGGTTTCTCTGTATTTTGCAAAATTGGGCAGCACAGTGGCTCAGTGTTTAGCACTGCTATCTCATAGGACCACGGACCTGGGCTAGAGTCCAGCTTTGTGCAACTGTCTATCTGGGTGGAGTTTGCATATTGTCCCCGTGTCTGCATGGGTTTCCTCTCATAGTCCGGAGATGTGCAGGTTAGGTGAATTGGCTGGGCTAAATTGCCCACTGTGTTCAGGGATGTGTAGGTTAGGTGCATTAGTCAGGTGTAAATATAAGGTAAGCGAATGGGTCTGGGTGGATTACTCTTTTGAGGATCGGTGTGGATTTGTTGGGTCAAAGGGTCTGTTTGCACACCAAGGTCCTGTGATATAATATTGGAAAGAATTTGTGCGATCTCTTTCAATGTGTTAATGAGTTCAAAATTTAACTTGTTCTTCAACAAAAGTATTGAATTTGTTTTGCAGACATATGGCTTGCAAATGAAATTAAATATGTCAATTTCCACAAAAATTGTTGAAAATTTGGTGGGTGGTTCTCATTCTGGTAAAGCACAAACTTATTTCACCTTTTTATTTGCCTTTTCAGGCGTGCAATGGAACTGAGCTTTGCTCTAGTAAATGGAAATAATGTTAGAGGAATGATGAAGGAATTGCTCTATTTCCTGGATTTGTGTGATCCTGAATTCAAAGCTGATTGTGCCTCTGGCATCTTTCTTGCAGCAGAGAAGTACGGGTTTATATTTCAAGTTATTTCAATGTTTCATAAAGTTGTAAATAAATAACAATAAAATTTGACGTTCACAGGTTTGGTTGAAACAACACATCCTGCATCTACTATACGTGCATAAAATGCCAAATAAGAGTAAGGGGACACATTCTAACCTTTGCACCGTTCAGTAAGATTTAGGTTGATCTGATTATGGCCTTAATTACACTTCTGCCTTTCCCCTATTGTTCAAAAATCTATCTAATTTGGCCACATGTATATTTAGTGACCCAGCTTCCACTAAAATCGGGAGTTCAGCCTTCCAAAGACTAATGAGCCTGAAGGAAAACCCTCACTCCATTTTAAATGGGGAAACTTTTTATTTTTAAACTGAGATTCCTAGTTCTGGATTCAAGTGAGTGGAAACATACTTTCAGCATCTATCCTTTCATGCTACATCAGAATTTTCTTCAATTAGATCACCCCTCAATCTTCTAAACTCCAATGAGTACAGGCCCAATTTGCTCTGCCTCATGTAAAATGCAACCTAGTGAACCTTTTGTGGACTACCTTCTATGTAGATGCATCCCTTCTTGAGTAAGGAAACTGAGATATTGTGCATACTCTAGATCTCATTGTTGTTCTGTACAGTTGTAGCAAACATTTATTTTATATTTCTTGTAGTAAAGGCTAAGTTTTAATTTGCCTTCCTAGTGACTTGTTGTATTTGCATACTAATTATTTTGATTTATGTAGAAGGATGCCAAGATCCCTCTGCATTTTGGCAGTGTCTCACAATTTTAATGGTCTGCTTTTTATTCCTCAAGTGTACATTTTCACATTTTTCTTAAATTAGACTCCATCTCTGAATTTTTGTCTGAAAATGTGTTGCTGGAAAAACGCAGCAGGTCAGGCAGCATCCAAGGAACAGGAATTCTCCCTTTGCAGTCCTCTGCAGTCCTCCCTTTCTCCTCTAATTTTTGTCCACTTGTCTAACATTTTCAAATACCTTTGTACACTAAGTCCTGCTCAACTTGCTTTCCTACTATCTTTGTTTTGTCAGCAAATGTTGCTACACTAAATTGTCCTTTCATCCAAGTTATTGATACTATTTGTAAATGGTTGAGGCCTCAACACCAATTCCTGTGGCACTCCAAAAGTGATGGTTTGCTCACCGAGAAATGACCTATTTATCCCAATTCTGTCCCTTTTTCATTAGCCAGTTCTCTATCCATACTACTATATTGCTGCAGGACCATGCGTTAATATCTTGCATAGTGACCTTTTATGTCGCCTTGTAGAATGCCTTTTTAACATCCAAATCAACCACAATTATTGATTTTTCCCTTTATCCACCATGTTTCCTTTTGTCAGTTACCTACTCAGTTCTCTCTATTTATCCACCCATCAGACATTAGAAACAGTGAATAAAGAGAAAACTATCTAAACCCTTGAATTGCGTTACTGCTATCCAACCTGTCTTTTGTCCACCTATTCTGATAATTGTCATCTATATCCTCTCCAGCTTTTGCATCCTTACTAAAATATTGTGTGCAGTCTTGAGCATAGTACTACCTCTCTAAGGTTGAACTAGTGTTTTATGAAGATTTGTCACAAATTTGTGGCTTCCATACTCTCTCTTTGATAATGCTTGTGTTCTTGGATTGTACAATTTGTTCTTGCCACCTTCAAAAACTTGTGCAAAAACTGTTCTTGCACTCTGTTTAAAATTGTATATCTAGCATGTGTTGTCTTGCCCCATTCTTCTTACTAAAAACAACCATCACAGTTGTCTGCTTGTCAGTTATGTATCACTGATCTGTAACCGCATTAGAGGAATTCTGTCAGCAATGCCTCTGTCACATCCTCTGAATTCAGTGGGAGAACTACCTAGTGAATGCTGCTGTCCTTTTTGTAGCCAGTTCCATAAGGATCAGGCAAACCTTCTGAAAAATTGACTACAGTGGACTAAATCCTGCATCTGGGTGGCCAAAAAGTGTGTTCCCTGCCTGGTCCTGGTTATTCATTATCAAATATCTAGTATTCTGGAGAGGACAAAAAAAATACTTTGAAGACCATCAGAAATTTAGCAACATTGATATTAATGAGAAGAGCTTGTCACCGTCATTCAAAATGGTAATAATTAGACAATCAAGCCGCAGCATGTTTTTGCACACAAGTCCCTTAAAGATGAAGTAGAGTGATGGCAGAGAATGATTAAAAGGAAGGATTTCCTGCAATCTGAATCCCACAACCTTCTCAAATTTAAAGATCGCCGAGTTGAAAGGTAAGTAGCGACCTTTGAGAAGATTTGTAGCTCAGGTTCTGGATGTAGGTTCGCTCGCTGAGCTGGAAGGTTCATTTTCAGACGCTTCACCACCATACTAGGTAACATCTTCAGTGAGCCTCTGGCCGAAGCACTGCTGATGTTTCCTGTTTTCTATTTATATGCTTGGGTTTCTTTGGGTTGGTGATATCATTTCCTGTTCTTTTCCTCATTGGGGTGGGTGGGGGAAGAGCGTGGAGGTGGTAAGTCGGGTCCAAGTCAATGTGTGTTGATTTCCGGTTGGAATGCCATGCTTCCAGGAATTCTTGTGCATGTTTGTTTGGCTTGTCCTGGGATGGATGTATTGTCCCAGTCGAAGTGTGTGTCCTTCCTTTCCGTATGTAAAGGGTACTAGTGAGAGAGGGTCATGTCGTTTTGTGGCTAGTTGATATTCATGTATCCTAGTGGCTAGTTTTCTGCCTGTTTGTCCAATGTAGTGTTTGTTACAGTTCTTACACGGTATTTTGTGAATGACATTAGTTTTGCTTGTTGTCTGTACAGGGTCTTTCAAGTTGATTAGCTGCTGTTTTAGTGCATTAGTGGTTTTGTGGGATACCATGATGCCAAGGGATCTCAGTAGTGTGGCAGTCATTTCTGAGATATCTTTGGTGTAGGGGAGAGTGGCTAGGGTTTCTGGACGCGTTTTCTCTGCTTGTTTGGGTTTGTTGCTGTGAAATCAGCGGACTGTGTTCATTGGATACCTATTCTTCTTGAATACACTGCATATGTGATTTTCCTCTGCTCTGTGCAGTTCCTCCGTGCTGCAGAGTGTGATGGCTCATTGAAATAATGTTCTGATGCAGCTTCGTTTGTGGATGTTGGGATGATTGCACAAGAATTTCTAGAAGCACAGCAATCTAACTGGAACTCATTCAACAAACACATTGACTTGGGCACGGTCTACCTGAAATGGCATCACCACAGAAAATGGTGGGCGGCACGGTGGCACAGTGGTTAGCACTGCTGCCTCAGCAATCTAACTGGAACTCATTCAACAAACACATTGACTTGGGCACGGTCTACCTGAAATGGCATCACCACAGAAAATGGCATCAACAACTCAAGAAACCTAAATATCTAAATAGAAAGCAGGAAACATCACCAGTGCTTCATCTGGAGGCTCACAGATGTTACCCAGCATGGTGACGAAATGTCTGAAAATGAACCTTCCAGCTCAGCGAGCAAACCTACATCCATGTCATTTATTTTTGTAAGTGCTTTCTGGAAAGCAATAGTAAACCAGATTTCAGGCTCTTTTAGTGTGATCATTACGTTTTTAAAAAAACGTTTGCCATTTGACTATCAGAGTATTAAGAAATACAAAACATTTGGGGCAAATATCTTCTCATAATGTTTATTTTTCTAAACAGGTATGCACCATCCAAAAGATGGCACATAGACACAATAATGAAAGTGTTAACAACGGTAAGAGGTCTCATCTTAAAGCTGCAGCTTTTCTCTTTAATTTTACACATTTCAGCTTGAGTGGGTTAGATATTGGACTATTAACTTGGGCCTCTAATTTCCCAAACTACTGATGTAAGATCTCCTTAATTTTGAAATATGGAAAGCCTACAGTTTCAATTCCATTTTAACAAAAATGAGCTGGGATGCATTGTCACAGGATGCAATTAAGATATGGCAATGCATTTTTTTAGCAAAGAAGATAAACGCCTTTTTTTTTTTACAGCCGAGAGGCGTGGGAGCTGGGTGGAAGTGAGGTTGGAGCAGGGAGGCTGTTGGGAAGGCAAGTGATTGCTGTTTAAGTAGGTGTGTTCTAGATAGGGCATGCCAGAAAGGCAAGGTCACAGTGATCATGGGGGACTTCAGTATGCAAGTGGACTGGGTGAATAATGTTGCCAGTGGATCCAAAGAAAGGGAATTCATGGAATGCTTACGAGCTGGCTTTTGGAACAGCTTGTGATTGAGCCCACAAGGGAGCAGGCTATTCTGGACTTAGTGCTATGTAACGAGCCAGACTTCATAAAAGAGCTCGAAGTAGGGGAACGCTTAGGAAGCACCAATCATGATATGGTAGAGTTCAGTCTGTAGTTTGAAAGAGAGAAGGCAAAATCGAATGTAATGGTGTTACAGGTAAATAAAGGTAATTACAGGGGCATGAGAGAGGAACTGACTAAAATTGACTGGAAGCAGAGCCTAGCGGGGAAGATAGTAGAGCAACGAAGGCAGGAGTTTCTGGATGTAATTGAGGACACCGTACAGAGGTTCATCCCAAAGAAAAGAAAGATTTATCCAGGGTGGGGGGAATTAGACAGCCATGGCTGACAAAGGAAGTCAGGAAATATATCAAAGAAAAAGAAAGAGAGCCTATAAAGTGGCCAAGAGCACTGGGAAATCAGAAGAATGGGAAAGCTACAAAACCAACCGGATAACAAAGAGAAATCGGGAAGGAGAGGATCAAATATGAAGATAGGCTAGCCAGTAATATTAGAAATGATAGTAAAAGTTTCTTTCAATACATAAGAAACAAATGAGTGGCAAAGGTATACATTGTGCTGTCCAAATTGATGCAGGAAGGTTAGTGATGGGAGATAAGGAAATAGCTGAAGAACTTAATAAGTACTTTGTGTCAGTCTTCACAGTGGAAGACATGAGTAATATCCCAACAATTAGGAGAGTCATGGGCAGAGTTGAGTATGGTAGCCATTACAAAAGAGAAAGTACTAGAAAAACTAAAAGATCTAAAAATTGATAACTCTCCTGGCCCCGATGGGCTACATCCTCGAGTTCTGAGGGGGATGGCTGGGGAATTAGTGGAGGCGTTGGTTATAATCTTTCAAAAGTCACTGGAGTCAGGGAAAGTCCCAGATGATTGGAAAATTGCTATTGTAACCCCTTTGTTCAAGAAAGAATCAAGACAAAAGGTGGAAAATTATTGGCTGATTGACCTAACCTCGGTTGTTGGTAAAATTCTAGAAACCATCGTTAAGGATGAGATTTCTAAATTCTTGGAAGTGCAGGGTTGGATTAGAATGAGTCGTCATGGATTTATTAAGGGGAGGTCGTGCCTGACAAACCTGTTAGAATTTTTTGAACAGGTAACAAGTAGGTTACACCAGGGAAACCCAGTGGATGTTATCTAGCTAGACTTCCAAAAGACCTTTTGATAAGGTGCCTCACAAGAGGCTGCTGAGTAAGGTGAGGGGCCCATGGTGTTTTAGGTGAGCTACTGGCATGGATTGAGGATTGGCCGTCTGACAGAAGGCAGAGATTTGTGATAAAAGGTTCTTTTTTGGAATGGTAGTTGGTGACGAGTGGTGTCCCGCAGGGTTCAGTGTTGGGGCTGCAGCTGTTCACTGTATATATTAATCATCTGGATGAAGGGACTTGCGGGCATTCTGGCAAAGTTTGCCGATGATACAAAGTTAGATGGACAGGCGGGTAGTACTGAGGAGGTGGAGAGGCTGCAGAAAGATTTTCAGTTGAGGAGAGTGGTCCAGGAAATGGCTGATGAAATTCACTGTGAGCAAATGCGAGGTTTTGCACTTTGGGGGAAAGAAGAATACAGGCATGGAGTATTTTCTAAACTGAGGAAATTCATAAAACCGAAGCAGAAAGGGATCTGGGAGTGCTAGTCCAGGATTTTCTCAAGGTTAACTTGGAGGTTGAATCCGTGATTAAGAAAGACGAATGTAATGTTGTCATTTATCTAAGCGTTAGAATATAAAAGCAGCGGTGTGCTTCTGAGACTTTATAAAGCTCTAGTTAGGCCCCATTTGGAATACTAGATTCACGCGGATGATCCTTGGAATGGTGGCCCTAATCTATGAACGGTTGAGGATCCTGGGATTGTATTCTTTTGAGGTTAGAAGATTGAGGGGAAATCTAATAGAAACTTACAAGATAATGCATAGCTTAGAAAGGGTGGATGCTAGGAATATGATTCCATTAGGCGAGGAGACTAGGACCTGTGGGCACAGCCTTGGAATTAAAGGGGGCCAGTTTAGAATGGAAGTATTTCTTTAGCCCGAGAATGGTGAGCCTGTGGAATTCATTGGCATGGAGCGCAGTGGAGGCCGAGATATTAAATGTCTTCGTAGCAGAGATTGACAATTCCTTGCGAGATCAAGAATTTAAGGGCTACAGGGAGAGTGTGGATAAGTGGAATTGCAATGCCCTGTCAGCCATGATTAAATGATTGAGTGGATTCAATGGGCTGAATGGCCTTGCTTCCACTCCAATGTCTTATGGTCTTATGTCTTATAAGGCAGGCATTAGAAATAGAATCTTGGGGAGACAGTAGTGTAGCAAGGTAAGTTTGGCCTTTTTTTAATATGGCATAGATCCACTAAAGACTTGAGTTGAATGACTACCATGTCTTAGGCTTCTAGAAGTAAGGTAATTTGAATCTAGTATCTGAGGTGTAAAGATTGTTTCACAGACAAAGTTAAAGTTCCATTTTTGTAAATTGTCATACCATAAATCAGGACAAATGAAATGATAAAATGCAAAATATCAAACTGTTTTAACATACTGTTTTCAGAAGAGTCAATTATATAAAAATGTGCAAGATGCAACACATAAATAATTACTTGTAAATGTCTGAAAATAACTTTGACAGCACGTTTGAATTTTTAAAAAATAAACAAGCTCCACGTTGCTATACTGAGCAAGATAAAGTGAATCATAGCTGAGAGTTGATGCTATTACAGCACTTGAGTGTGAAGGGGTCAATTGTATATTCAACCTTATAACTAAGCTAGTATGCATTTTGTTTTGATAATAACAGTCCATAAGATGTAATTACTAAGTTTTGGATATTGAACAAAATTTGGTCCAGTAGAAAAGTTTCTGACAACTGGAAGGTTCATTTTTGATCTTTGAAGCTCAAATGTACAATTATGTGCATGATGATTATACAAATTCAACATTCCTGAATTCTGTTGAGCATTAATGGGTAAAGTATAAAGACATTTAACCACATTTAATGTGTTTGCAGTATAATGTTTAAGAGCTGTTCTTATCTATTTAACATTTTATTTCATGCAAATCTCAGACTTGGGTTACTAAAATCAGTCACCAATCTCAGCAATTTCTCATAGAAGTCAATGTCAAGTTTCTTAGAGATATTTTACCATAGGGATGACTTTGAAATGCAAACTTCCCTAGTTAGAAAAAGACTTAGTATGAAAAACAATGTACAATTTGGTTCACTGAATAAAATGCAAGATTGAGAACTAGGTTGATGTGCGTAGAAAACATTTACCTTCAAACCGCACCAGTAAATGGCATTTAAGTTTTCATTAAGTTTTCAAAGTCTTGACGCATTGAGGGTGATTTTAAACTCCAAAGTGTTTTTGGCCGGATGGGTGTTTAAAATTTTAGATCTCAAACCTGAACCAATTGTCTTGAATCTATCCACTGAGGACAGGGGGAAGAGATGGTCAACTCGTTCCCCTGAGATGGGTGGCTGGTTTGAGTTCTAAACATTTTAGTGCTCATCGATTTTACCACTGCCATTGGGTGTTGTAGGACTCCAGTAATTTAGCAGCTGAAAGGAAATGAGAACTACTGTGTAGAAGAAGTAAGTAGTTTTTCAGCATTGATTATGGATCAGACAGAGCACGAGTGCTTCCCCTTAATCTCCATTCCAGCAAATTTCTAGTTAGCCCTCTTAATTAATGGACACAAGTACACTTGTAAAGTTTTGAAATTAATTTACTTGCTCTCCTATATTATTGAAAGTTAATTTGATACTGAGTGATCAAAATTTGTTTGACCATATTTTGGCAAATACTAATTTAACAATGGCAACATGACTTTTTTTTGTGGAAACCAAACTAAGTTACATGTCAGATTGTTACCAGGACTTGATTCTATTGATTTGTGATCTCTGCTATTAAATTCTTTTCAATTGCGATAGGATAAAGTGCTAATAGAAAATTACTATTGTTTTATTTTGCCATGATGTGTGCAGGATAGAACAGATGGAGGCAGCTGAATCTCAGATTGCTGCAGGAGTTTATCCACCGGCCAGAACTAGTGCCTACCTTTGTGTGCCTCTTTCTTTTTGTTCATACCTTGTAAGCAAAATTTCATTTTGTTTAAAGCAGAATTTTTGCAATCCAGTCCCTGGCTATTGTAGGTTTTAACAATAACATTTGGATTGCATGTATATAACTTACGCAAAAATTCCAAGACCCTTCTGAATCATAATCAGACAAAAATTGGCACTAAGCTAAACAAGTCCAACGTTAGGATGCGTGACCTGGCCAAAGACACAGTATCTTGATTCTAAGGGGCAGAGGCTCAGTGGTTAGCACTGCTGCCTTACAGCGTCACGGACTGGGGTTTGATTCTCTCTGTATGGATTTTACACATTCTCCCCGTGCCTCCATGAGATTCCTCCCACAGTCCAGAGATGTGCAGATGAGGTGGATTGGCCATGCTAAATTGCCCATGATATTCATGGATGTGCAGGCTAGATGGATTAACCATGAGAAATTTGGGATTGCAGGGCTGGGAGAATCTGAATGGGCTGCTCTTTAGAGAGTTGGACTTGATCAGCCAAATGGCCCACTGTAGGGGTTCTATGTTAGGAAAGAATTTCTGATCTGGTTACCTGAAGGCATGACTAACGATGGTGATGCAAAGATAGAATGAACAAGGTCAGATTTCAGAAACTTTTTTGTTCTTCGATTTTTATGGCTGGAAATTAATAGAGATAGGGAGATCATGAAGGGACTTGTCTATGTTGTTGAAAATTTGTAGGCTTTGGAAAACCAGAAGGCAAAGTTTGTTCATTCCTCTGTAGGTAAAAGGGTTTGGCATGGGATAGAATAGCTTCTGTCTGAAACTTTCATGGTGTTCCACTTTTCTTTTTTGTGTTGTGGCTTTCACTGGCTTGGCCAATTTATCACCCATTTTTGATTCCCCTTGAAAAGGTGGTAATAAGCTGCTGTCTTGAACCACTGCAGTCCTTTGTCAGTAGGTCATACACAGTACTGTTGGGGAATGGCTCCCCTAATTTTGACCCAGCAACATGGAAGGAATAGACATTAAAGTTCTGAATCAGAATGGTGTGTGGCTTGGTTGGGAGCTTTGAAAACAGTAACTTCCCTGTGAATCTGCTACCCTTGAGACTTCTGTTACCGAGAAGGGCAGGTTTGCAAGGTACTATCGAGGGAGGAATGAAGAATTGCCTTACTGCAGACCTGTATATGGTGCACACTGCTGCTATTGTGCATCAGTGGTGGAAGGAGTGACTGCAATAGATGTCAGTCATGTGATTTGCTTTCTCCTCTATAGTGTTGAGATTCTTGAATATTGGAGCTTCACTAATCCCTGCAAATGGAGAGTATTTCAACCTACCCCTGACTTATACCTTGTACAGACATTGGGGCTACTGTAAAGTATGTAGTTTTGTCTGAAAATCTTAAGTTAGAACTTTGTGTGGAGTTTGGGATCCCAAGTGAATGGCAAAGAGAAATCTTAGGAAACCAAGCTCTGTGATTGCAATGGGCACAGATTTCCAGCTGAATTTTAACAGGTGTGCTCTCACTCCAAGAGGTGCCTTCTCTCTCAGCCTCACTACTTCACTCTTCTAATTCTCACTCAGAGGCAATGATTTTTCAAACTTGATAGGTGGGAAACAGCCTTAAGTTGTTGTTGTGTTTGCCGACTGAATTTTCTTTTTCTATAATCACTATTGTTACAATGGTCCGTAATTTTTCTATTTTTCCATTTTAGGCTGGCAGTTATGTAAGAGATGATGCAGTGCCCAACTTGATCCAGTTGATCACCAATAGTGTTGAAATGCATGCCTACACAGTACAGAAACTTTACAAAGCTGTCCTGGAAGATACGTCTCAGGTACAACATTTAAAATAGCAACACAATGTAGAAGTGCTAATTTCAAGCTTAAGTGTTTGAAAGCTGGTTTACAAATTAATTATCTGTATTAATTTTATCGTGATTTTGTTCCTTGCATTGATTTCAAGATGATAAAGCTGAACAATTGTCTTGTAAAAATCCAATTGCATATATTTTGCTTTGAGTTTGGATTTTGTGATGTGTTCAAAGAAAAGTGTCTGTGTTTATTGTATTACCGATTTAAAGGTATTGTATGAAGAGATGGTGACTGACTTTTTTTGTCTGCTGTTTGTCATTTCAAATGTTTGCGTTTTCGTCCATAATGGTTAACTTCAAAAGATTTTGACTTTTGGGTCAGTATGCGGGACGTGTAGTTTAATGTGGCCAGTGTGGAGTTATTGAAGTGACATTTTTATAAATTAATGTGAGTGAAACCAAATAACAAAAAACTGCAGGTACTGACAATCTGAAACAAACACAAATTGCTGGAGAAATTTAGCAAGTGAGGCAGCATCTGTGGAGAGAAAACAGAATCAATGTTTCAGACCCAGCGACCCTCCTTCAGTCTGGAAGAAAGCTATTTGGCCCATCTCAACTAATTCTTTTAACAACAATTTTTTTTCTTGTATCTATTTGGAATCTAAAGAATGAGACTTTGCTATCTTGTCTGATAGATTATTCTGGCCATTTACCAATACCTATTTCCAACTTATTTCCACTCACTTCCAGTTATACCTCCGGCTTCACTACTTTTATATAACATTTGATCTACAGGCCATTCTGCTATAACATACGTTTTGATAATTCATTGTAATGTGATTGACAAATTGATGACAGTGTTTCTAAAGCACATATTTGTTATAACTCTTCCGGCCCTATGGTGTGGCTATTGCACAATTTTCTTATAATGTGTGATTGCACAAGAATGCGACTATTGCGTTCTAGCAGAATCTACTGTACTTAATCTCCTGCATTCCCAATTGCCTACGTCTGGACTACTTATCTTAATTTAAACCATTGAATTGTTTCTCAACACATCCCATTTCAGTTTTTTTTTGTTTCTTTTCTACTGTATTATCTTTATCTAGAAATTGTTGACTGGAGTTGAAGTTGCACAAGCAGTACTCCCAATGTGACCAGATCAATGGATTATAATATGTCATCTTGTATTCACTTAGTCATAGAGCCATAGAGATGTACAGCATGCAAACAGACCCTTCGGTCCAACCCGTCCATGCCGACCAGATATCCCAACCCAATCTAGTCCCACCTGCCAGCACCCAGCCCATATCCCTCCAAACCCTTCCTATTCATATACCTATCCAGATGCCTCTTAAATGTTGCAATTGTGCCAGCCTCCTCCACTACTTCTGGCAGTTTATTCCATACACGCACCACCCTCTGCGTGAAAAAGTTGCCCCGTAGGTCTTTTCTATGTATTTCCCCTCACACCCTAAACCTATACCTTCTAGTATTGGACTCCCCCATCCCAGGGAAAAGACTTTGTCTATTTACCCTATCCGTGCACCTCATAATTTTGTCACCCCTCAGCCTCTGACGCTCCAGGGAAAACAGCCCCAGCCTGTTCAGCCTCTCCCTATAAGCTCAACCCCTGGCAACATCCTTGTAATTCTTTTCTGAACCCTTTCAAGTTTCACAAGATCTTTCCGATAGGAAGGAGACCAGAATTGCATGCAATATTCCAACAGTGGCCTAACCAGTGTCCTTTACAGCCGCAACATGATCTCCCAACTCCTTTACTCAATACTCTGACCAATAAAGGAAAGCATACCAAACGCTGCCTTCACTATCCTATCTACCCGTGACTCCACTTTCAAGGAGCTAATGACCTGCACTCCAAGGTCTTTGTTCAGCAACACTCCCTAGGACCTTACCATTAAGTGTATAAGTCCTTCTTGCTATATTTCATGGCTTTCAGCTCACTTTAATCACCTGCCCACATTTGTATGCATGTCAAAAGTTAAGCTCCCTGATGTTGTTTATATAGTTAAAACAAGTTTTTATTGGTCATAACTCTGACCATTTAAATGCTGCTTTGTTTTACTGATTTTTATCCTATTTTTGATGCTGATTCTGTTTTTAATAGTCAGCAAATTTGACCATACATATACTACAAGTGGGTTTTAGATCCAGTATATTGTACAGATTAGAAATATTGGCATGATTGATGCTACTGTGAAATGAGTTGTTGCTATCCAGTCTGACAATACACTTTCTAATTCATTCCCTCTTTTCTAGATCCTGTTCTTTCTGTTTGAGTTTCATTTTAACATGTAGGTGTTTGGCAAAGCTTGCTGGAAATCCAGAGCAATATGTCATTTTATTGTGGCCAGAAAAATCACAGTAACCCCTCGGGCTTCCTCTTCTAAAGCAATACTTGTCTATTCCATTGTATGTTATCTTTCAGGATATTTTGTTTCATTATGGGCCTGTGTTTAACAAAGGACACGCTTGAATTACGACTAACCAATGTGTTCCTCTATAAGTAGACTTTGTTGCTGTTACACAGACAAACATGACAGCCAATTTGTGCTCAGTAAATTTATAAATGACGAGTGGATATTTTGGTGGCCTAGTGCTACCTTGCTCCTTGAGTAATGCATCATGATTCTTGTCATTTTAAACAAGACTGCAGTGATTTAAAGATTATTTTTGTGCCAATGTAATGTTTCCTTAGTGTCATTCTGAATCATTGGCTTAGGAATCTACAGTGGAATTGATTATCCATAATTTTATGACTGAATTTAGAATATTTCAAAATAGCAAACAAATTTGGGATTTCTTTCTCTGAAAATTCATGCTGATTGTAGGGGCATTAGTACTCCAATACTGATGGCTTCTTTTCAAAACACAAACTGTTGAATTTCTGATATTATAAGTGTCAGTTTTCATCCTTTTCATTGGGATGGTCACGCAGCTTCATATCTACAATCAATGGTTAGGGTGGATAAATGTTTGGAGTGGTCAACTCCATGTGCGGCTGCATTATTTAAAAACAAAAATTACCATTGTCTAATAACTCAAAATAAACCAAAGTTGAGACTCCTAGTGAGGGTTTAGTATTGTCAAACTTAACGTGTTAGAGTTGATCAATATGGCTTGAAAACAAGTAGCTGCGAATGAGACTTAACACCCCAGTCCCATTTGGACTATTCCCTTTTCAGTATTTCTCTCCAATAAAGAAGAAAATTTAGATGAGCTATTTTTCATACTTTTCTGGAAATCTGTAATCAAAATAAAAATCTAGAAATACTCAGAATTTGACTGCATCAGTGGAGAGAGAAACCGTCAGAACTGGATGCGCTTAGCATTGTAACTGTTCTTTAGCCATGCAAATGAAAGGGTTTAGGAAGAAAGAGAAAATAAAGATATGAGATGGAGGACAGGGCAGATTCACTGATGAAAGTTGAAAGTGAAGGGAAAAAGATATAGTAAGAACAAAATTGGAGATGTAGAATAAGGCAATCGTGGCTCTTCAGAAATTAGACAAAATTTAAAATAGATGCATTGCTTAGTTTGCAATTGGTTTAAGTCAGAGCACAATGGGATTTGATAGTTAAGACAGGTAGCAGAGTTTTGGATTATCTGCATGCTTATAGAAGACTAAACATTGGAAGCTGGCTAGAAGTGGGTCAGGATAGTCAAGTTTAGATCTTTGAGGTGCAATTGAATGATATTTAATCAGAAGATGTTACAGATGTGGAAATAGGCAGTCTTAAGAAATTATATCATTTTGTGATTGTGAATTTATCTTTTGATACCAGAGTGTAAGCAGTTTTTATTCCCCCTCAGTTGTCAGTGAGAGGAATGAAGTAGGTGGCAGGGCAACCTGAGTTTGTAATACAGACCAAAGGCAATAGTTTTGTTCTGAACAATACTTGTAGGAAATTTACTCTCATCTACTACAGTGCTAACCTATGGTTTTGGACTTTAATAGCACACCAGCTTTATAAAAGAACACACTGTAATGAAAATTAATTGTATTATTTGTTTATGAAGCTATTTAAGACTGACTGACTGGTCATCTTTCAACAGCAACCTCTCGTGCAGGTTGGTGCTTGGTGTATGGGAGAGTACGGTGACCTTTTAGTTTCTGGACAATGTGAAGAGGAGGAACCTATTCAGGTAATGTTTCTTTTCCAAAATAAAGCTATTAACTTTTATATAAGCTGTTAAATATAGCAAGTGCATACAGTTCAGCATATTAAATCAGCATAAGCATTCCTTGACAAAAATGTGGCTTGTTGCATTCCAGCTACAGAACCTGATTTACAATTGAGGTAGAAATACATTTATTTGAAGTCATCCTGCAACCTGAATATGTTGGAATGTTTCAAAATTGAATTGCAAAGTATATAGTTCTATACAGAAATATTGCCATTGTTCAAGCATTCTCATGTTCTCATGCGTTTTGGTAGTATCCTGAATATAATGCATCATTGCACATGGATGGGCAGAGAGCAATGCATTGGAGGCCGAATGAGTTTTGTCATTGTTATGATGCAAATATATTGACTTTGAAATTTGTTGCTGTCAGTGTTAAATGGGGAAAAGCCACATTAGAATAATATCATTGTACCATTGAGCAGGTCATTGCAAAACATGAAAGGAAAAAAATGTCCTTGAAACAGATCAGTCATCTGAATACCCCGGGGGAAAAACTAAATTAAATATATTTTAATGTTTATTTCAGTACAGTATTGAGAAGTTACATAGATTTGAGATTTTACTTGCTGCTTGAGTAATGTATTTTACATTCTATGTTGAACAGTGGACCACTGGGATGTTGTAAACTTGCTCTGACGGAAATTAACTTTCAGGAACTGTTTTTTTTGACCAGCTTTACGAAGTAAATGCACTCTCACAAGTGGTTAACTATGTCCCCTTTCCCATTCATGTTCTGACATGTGTTCCTTTACTTCCATGGCCTGCATTCACTGATTATTTAACTATCAGTTAGCAAGTTGTCATTTTTTTGATAAGTAAAAGTAAGTACTCTTTGTATCAAAGCTTTGTTTGTCAGGACATTGTTTCATTCAAATGCTTTTTTTGTGTAGTAATTTGACAGTTAAAAGACCAATGTGCAGGTGTTACTAGTATTCTTTTAGAAAATAATGTGATAGAGATGTGTTACTCTACAAAAATCTAAACAATAATTTTATTACACCATGTATCTGGTATAAACCTATTATTTTGGTTGTGCAGATGAGGATATATCTTAGGATAAATATTGTTTCCAAAAAAAAAGGCAACAGATAAGCAGCAGAAGTATACAGAATTGGGATTTCAAAATGCTGAGCTAGAAATTGAAATAGATACTAACTACAGGATATTCAGCACAACCAGTTTGTGTTCATCCCTCTTTTAAACAAACAGTTCCAGTAAAATTGCCATATTCTTCCATCCAGCGATCAAATCAAATTTTGAATGTTAGTGTAAAATCTGACTTGTTGCTAATCCTAAATGTGAATTCCACATGTTCTTTTTGTGAAACTGTTCCTTTTGTCTTAATTTTTTGTTCCCATCCAATCTTGAGACAAAGATTAGGGTTAATTGTTCCAAATCCAATGTTTTAATATAGGTTGAGCATTGGTTAATTTGGCAAGAAAGTAATTTGCAAGCCGCAACTGATTCTAAGTCATAAAAGATTGTTCCAAATCCAATTAACCCTAATCTTTGTCTCAAGATTTGATGGGAACATGAAATTAAGACAAAAGGAACGGGTTCACAAAAAAAAATGTGGAGTTCACTTTTAGGATTAGCAACCAAGTCAGATTTTACCCTAATATTCAAAATTTGATTTGATAGCTGGATGGAAGAATATGGCAATTGCGTTCTTTTGTTCCAATTAAGTTCTTGCATTCTATCTATTACACCACATTCTTGACCTTCGGTCAAGTATATCTTTTGCTATTTCATTCAGTATATATAACCTGTGCATGTTGCAAATTAGCAAACCTTGACATGAACTTTTAACCAAGGCTTGTAACTTCTAACAAAGGCTGTTACTAAGAGATAAAAACCTGACCGACTGTCCTTTCCAGGCTATTTCATAATTTGTTTCAAAGTAAATTGTCATTCTCCTGTTCAGGAGCCAGTATGCTCAAAGGTAAGTAATATTTGAGTTGTAACGTAGTGAATTTCTTAGCACAGAGTTCGCTAATTGTTTCTTTCCTGTATATTTTCCCCTCCTGATTCCAAAGAATGATAACTGATCTATTTTATATTGAAATAGGTTTGAGAAAATGTGTTCTATGCTCAAATTGCCAGTTTAATCCTGTGGTAAATAATCAGGTGTGTGAAGTCTTTGCTATCAGTGATTTTTTTTTTTAACTGGAACATCACAATGCTTCATACAGAACCTATCGCTATTGCCATACACTTTGCACAGAAAAAATCCAGGACTACTAATATGATTGAAAAGTTCTAAGATTATTCTCAAGTGGCAATCTTAAATTGATTATTCTAATGCTTCAATCAGCCCCTCATCTTGCATTTGTAGGCAACTTATCCATATTGTACTATTCCGTATTAAGTTCTCATCAAACTTGATGAATCTGTGCTTTAACTTCAAAATTTAATTCTCCTATCGAAATTCCTTCATGACCGCTTCAAACCCCTTGTCACCTAAGCTACCCCACTCGTATTACCTTCCTGGTCTCTATTATCTTATACAATCCTCATTTAGATTGTATTCCTTACATTTAGCCTACCATTTCTCTCTGCCATTCCCTGCTTGAATTTCTTCCTCTCAACTCTCTTGATATTCCTTTTAAAACAGCAGTTTGGCCAAACATTTTGATAATTTCTTTCAAGTTGATGTTTCTGTTTTTAAAATTGATATTTTTGCACTTGTTCCTTTTAAAGGTGATGTATATAAAGGCACGTTTATAGTTTATTCGTAAATGTTTTGATGGCAATCTTTCCTACCACTTTTTTATTTGGATTTTCCTATCCTCATGTACAAAACATGCTTCAGAACCCAGTTCCTATTTGTAAAACACGCTTCAGATTTTTGGCATTATAATTTCAATCTTACAAAAATTGAAAAATAAAATGTGCTTTACTTTGAAAGTGTTTTCTTCCATTTTCATGTGAACTTGTCTTGCTAATTTAAAAAAAATGTGGTTGCTCTTCTGTTCCAACTTCTAGGCTGATAGGATAGCAGGCATGTAACTTGACACACAGGAATTAAGCTTAAAATTTAAAAAGGCTTTCATTCTGACTAAAATATAGAACAGCATATGTATAGAAAGAGATTATTGGAATACCTCTAATCTGACTTCTTAGTGCCAAACCAGCCAGAAATTGTGTGTTCTGATAGGCAGGAATTGAACTCTAGACCTGTAGATCAGGTATTAATTTGATCATTCCTTAAGCTAATTTTATTGTGCTGAAATTTTCATATTTTACAGGTCATGCTGTAGAGTTGGCACTTGCAACATAAAGTTCAAGCTTCACATTGTTAAGAGACTCTGTACAGAGATTATGTTCAAAATAGTTCCTACTGATCATTAGTACCTTTTACCCCAAAAGGTGACAGAAGATGAAGTTATGGATGTATTAGAAACTGTACTACAGTCAAACATATCGACATCTGTAACAAGAGGATATGCTCTCACTGCAATTATGAAGCTTAGCACAAGGTTTACCATAAATGTAAAGTAAGTACTTTTGCAATTCTATTGCAAAGCAATAAGTTACCTTGTCTTAGAAAACTGATATAATTTAATGTGACAATATCTTTGTGATGATGTTACTGGTCTCTTAATCTTGGCCCCTTGTTCATTGGAACTCAGCATTTATCACCCAGCCCTATTCTTGAGAAAGTTAGTTGCCTTTTGGAACCATTTGAGGTCTTTGTATAGAGGTATTCCTGACCAGAAATACTTGCTGCAGTACTCTATCTTCTGATATGCTGTAACTCCAGTAATTGTATAGCTGGCACAGCTCAGTTCCTGGTCAACTAGGAAAGGAGTTTTGTTATTTTGACACTGGCAATAAAACAGCAGCAATATGTTTCCAAGTCAGGGTGGTATTTGTTTGAAAGGAATGTGCAGGTGATGTTCCTATGCATCTGCTGCCTTTTGCTCTTTTAGGTCTTAAAGTTTGCAGGTTTTAGAAGATGTAGATGCACACTTGCTGTTATTCTGTGTTATTGGTAAAGAAAATGAATGTTGAGGGTAGAGGATAGCCAATCAAATGGGCTGCTTTGTCCTGGATGGGAGTATCTAATCTGCTGAGTGGACCTACACACATTTCAGCAAGTGGAAAGTGTTCCATTACAGTCTTGCCTTGTTACTTGTAGATGAGGAGGCATCAGGGAGATATGAATTTTGTAGCAAGTATTTCTTAACTTCTGATCTGCCCTGTTTTTCTGTGGCTCACCAAGATGAATTTCTGATCAGTAGCAGCCCCTAGGATGTTAATAGTGGGAGAATTCAGTAATGGCAATGCCATTGAATGTCAACAAGAGATGGTTTGAGTATTTGTTATGGTCATTGTTCTTCACTTCTGTGTCATGAAAATTACTTGCTGCTTATTAGCCCAAACTTGGATGTTGTTTTGGGTCTTGCTTCATACGTACCCTGGTGGCTTCAGTTATCTGAAGCATCACAAATGGTGTTTGAGCACTGTGCAGTGATCATTGAATAGTGCCACTTCTGATCCTCTAATGAAGGGAACATCTTTGCATCAGCTGAAGATAGTTTTGCCTAGATTGATACTCTGAGGAACTTGGGATTCTTGTGGCCCTGTGGTAACATCCCTACCCCCAAGCCAAGAGTCCTGAGTTTAAGTCTCACATGCTCCATCTCTGATCAGGATGATTACAAAATAATATACCCTGAGGAACTCCTATAATGGTATTCATAAAATCTGGCAAAACTGACAATAGTTATAAAAAGTAAAAAAAAATCCAATGTTAACCTTAGGCCCTTCATCCCAGTCATTTACGTAAGTTATAAAAATTTGAGGTTCTCAGCACCAATCTGAAGCGCACTACTTATTACAGCTTGCCAGCTCGAAAAGCACTTATTTATGCTTACTGTTTCCTATTAGCTAGCCAATTTCCAATTCATGCGATTATTTTAGCCACCGAAATATGAGCCTTTATCTTCTGCCTTTATCAAGTGCTTTCTGTAAATCCAAATGTAATGCATGCATTGGTTCCCCCTTTGCTAACAGCATATTTCAACTAACAGTTCATGTAAAGCTATGCTCTCTCTTGTGTGCTGTCTTGCTTGCATGCTCCCTCCCACCACCTGAGTGTTTGGTAATGTAACTATTAAATGAAAACCTCCTCAAATCTAAGCATTCTTCTGAAAATTACAATCAATGCATCAGCTGTCTCACTAATCATCTTTTCAGACCACAGGATGAAATCTGTCAGAAAACTGAATTATTAGAGCATAGTCCTAACTATTTGCTCATTATCACTTTGTTGAAATGTAATTTTCTGGGGTTATTCCTTTTCTTTTCATTTAGTTATTTCTGAGATGTTACTTTCATCCTCTAGAATGAAAACTGATGCAAAATACCTGTTCAATTCACCTTTTGTCTCCTTTTTCCCAACTCCCTTTCTGCAACACTTGCTAATTTTTTTTCAAACTTTAAATACTTTTAGAATTTTACAAAGTATTTTTTTTTACAAACGGTTACTCTGGGTTTACATTTCTATCTAGTTTTCTCTTATACTCTAACTTAACCTTCCTCCATTCTTTTTTAAGCATGTTTTTTGCGAGTTTCCATATTCTGTCCAGTCTTCTGACTTGCCTCCCATCTTTACTCAATATGCTTTTGCTTTTTTATACTATCTTCATTACAGTTATGCTTTCTGGTTAGAATACTCTGAAATATCCCACTGCATCTTTTGTTGACTTCTCCTTTAACCTAATTTACCAGTTCACAATAGCTGGATCTGCTTTTATTCCATGATAATTATCCGTAAGTTTAAAATCTTTCTTCCTCCCTCTTCTCTTACCCCCCCCCAAATTGAATGTAAAATTCAAGCATATGATTGCTGCAGACTAGGGTGCCTTTTATGATAACACTCCTATTTTGTTGTATAGTTGCAGTTCTCATTGCTGGCTTTCTGGTCAGAATGTGCTATTATGAGACAAACTGAAAACATTCCATGAATTCCTCCCCTCTCCTACCTTTGTCCATTTCATTTTCCCAATGGGCGGCACGGTGGCACAGTGGTTGGCACTGCTGCCTCGCAGCGCCAGAGACCCGGGTTCAATTCCCGACTCAGGCGACTGACTGTGTGGAGTTTGCACGTTCTCCCCGTGTCTGCGTGGGTTTCCTCCGGGGGCTCCGGTTTCCTCCCACAGTCCAAAGATGTGCAAGTCAGGTGAATTGGCCTTGCTAAATTGCCCGTAGTGTTAGGTAAAGGGGTAAATGTAGGGGTATGGGTGGGTTACGCTTCGGCGGGTCGGTGTGGACTTGTTGGGCCGAAGGGCCTGTTTCCACACTGTAAGTAATCTAATCTAATCTAATCTAATCTAATCTAATTTCTATATGGGTTAAAATCCCCATGATTGCCGTACCTTGCTCACAAACACTCATTATTTTTCCCTTTATCTAGTTTTACTGTTAAGGGGCCTGCACAATATTCACACAAGTGACTTTCTTTTATTTCTCATCTACCCAACTTCTTCCTGGTTTCCTGCCTTGGGTCACCCTCTCTTAATTAACAGAGCCAGCTTTCTACATTTGCCAAGTTCCTTGACCTTTTTAAATGTGTTGTATCCTTCAGTATTCATGTCCTTTCTGAGACAGCAATCAGAATGTACTTATTTCTATTTGCAGTTAGTTTCTTGGTTTTCTCAATGCTGCATTCAAATAGAGAACATTTACTTTTACCAGTATATTATTTTTGTAACTGTTAAACTTAGCTGTTGATATACTATTACGCATGCACACACTATTCCTCTGAGAGTTTGTCATTTCTGATATCAATACTATTCTTTATAATCATGACTGTTATTTGGGTTGCACATTTAATAGATTTGATACCTTGCCATTAAATTGTTAATGTCCTCTCTACTTCTCTAATCGTATAGCTTACAAGTACACTGGTCCCATCGTGATATGAAGTGTAGATCATCCCAACAGAACAGATTCCATTTTTCCTAGTGCTAATGTCAGTGTAACACAAACTGGAACTTCTCTCCCACCACACTTTTTAAACCTCATTTTATGCTCTAATCATCTTTAACCTAGACCATTGGATTTTTATGAGCTATGAAAACAGAGATTATTACCTTTTTTTTAAGGTTCTGTTTTTTTAAATTGATGCTCTGGAGTCAGCAGCTAGTGAAATTTAAACTTTAATTTAGAATTAAAAGCTAGTCTGAGTAATAACTGTGAAACTATTAAATTGTCGTTAAAACTAATCTCGTTCACTAATCCCTTATTAGGGAAGAAAATCTGACTTTGCCTTTTCTGACCCACATTTGACTTCAGACTCTCAGTACATGATTAATTCCTCACTCCTTTCTGAAATTAGCAAGCGATTCATATTCTAACAGTGTAGAAAAGTCAAAAAGAAACAAACCTGGATAGGCCACCAGCATTGACCTAGACATTGGAAGTAAAAAGGACATTTAATCCAGTTAGATTAGATTCCCTACAGTATGGAAACATGCCCCTTGGCCCAACCCTATGGGCAATTTGACATGGCCAGTTCACCTGACCTTCACATCTTTGGGAGGAAACCAGAGCACCCAGAGGAAACCCACGCAGACATGGGGAGAATGTGCAAACTCCACACAGACAGTCACCCAAGGCTGGAATCGAATTTGGGTCCCTGGCGCTGAGAGGCAGCAGTGCTAACTGCTGAGCCATTATTTAACCCCACAAAGTAGTCCTTTACTAACATCTGGTGGCTTGTGACAAAATCAGAAGAGCTATCTCTCACTCATCTAGCAACAGTCTGACACAGTTCTGCTTACCTAATACTTTACGGTCAATGACCCAGGCACCATCTTGACTATGTTTAGATCAATGATGTCAGTGATTTATCTGGTATTATTTAATTTTAGCTTTATTCTGTACTTTGATTCAGTGGACTGTCTTTCAATTTAAGCAGATCAGTGAACCAGATATGTTTATATGATCTGATAGCTAAATTGGATAGATTCAGAAGATGTCTAACAGCTCAAAATGGAGCAGCCATAAGACAATGAGCTGTCAGCAGCAGAATTATATTTATCCACAATTATAACTGTTGCCTAGCAAAAATCTCCCACTCTACCATTAAAGCTATATGATCAATCCTAAATCAATGCAGAGTGTAGAAGAGTGAGCCAGGACCAATACAAAGCTTGCTTAAAACTAAGCTGCCGACTTGGTGAATCTACAACCCGCCAGAAACAGAAGGTATTGATAAATCTAAGTGATCCTACAATCCATGAAGCAGTTTGAAGCTTTGCAATTCTGCCACAGCCTAATCGTGAAAGGTGGTGTGCAACATAACAGTAAACAGGAAGTGAAGCCTCAAAATCCAAATGCACTGCAGCATCTTACCAAATGTCCTTCAACAGCACCTTCTAAATCAGCAGCATTATACCATCTAATAGGACAACATGGAAACAACACCCCTGCAACTTCCCGTCCCCCTCCCAATCCCACATCTCCTTGTCTTGGGAGAATATCACTGTTCTTTCACCGTTGCTGGGTCAAAATTCTGGAACTCCAGCCTAACAGCACTCTGGGTGTAGGTACATCAGATGAATTGCAGACGGTCATGAAGATGCTTGCCAGCATCTTTTAAAATGTATTTGGGGGTGAGCAACAAATTCTGTCCTAGCAAGCAACAGTTGCATCTTCAGAAAAAAACAAAAATTAAATTATGATTCAAATTCCTTTGTGCTTCTGCAATGTTTACTAAAAATAATGCTGTTTTTCTTTTAAGGTAGATCTAATAGAATAGGAATTATATTGTTGGTTCTTTCTTTCAGTCGAATTAAGAAGATAATATCTGTGTATGGAAGCAGTATAGATGTGGAACTTCAGCAGAGGGCTGTTGAATATAATGCGCTTTTCAAAAAATTTGATCACATGAGGTATGTTGAAATCTGTTAAGGTGGCCTGTGGAATTCAAGTGGTTTCAATTTGCCATGCTGTTAGTTATTCGAAGTTTTATTTTAGAACCAATATAAATTGCATGCTAGAACTAGAAAATTGATACGAGCAACGATACAAATCAATAATTTCTTGGTATATCCAGATGCTCAACACCTTTTCTGTTTGTCAAACCTAATCTGTGTACAAAATACTGTGTTAATGGAGATGTCACAATTGTTTCCATTCTAGTACCATTCTTGCAGCTGGAACTTTATCTTTTCTTATAGACGTTTCTTAAGAAATTAAAGAGTAATGATTTTGCATTTGATTGAATCGTTAAATAGTAAAGATTTGATGCTGGGAAATTAAGTCAACCTGTGTAATTCAGTTTCAAACAATTGATGAAAGGAACCTGCATGATAGCAAAATTGGAAGAGTGAGTGACTTCAGGATCTCATAACTGATTAACTGGAGAGGTATGATAAAAATGAATCGAATATCATGCTTCACTCAAATAGAATTAAGTTTTTGCATGTTCTGTGTCTAATAAGAACTTGGAAGAATGAAAAACGGTTAGTTCATAAAAAGTTCCTTTTTCTTGCGTATGCTTCTTTTCAAGCTTTAGTTTGTTCATGAATTGGAACTGAAAGGAGATAAAAATGAATTAATCTCAATATAAACTTTGCAAAACCTTTCCTTCCCACGTGAAACTCTTGAGTAGCTTGATTGCTCCTAATTGAGAAAATAAATAACTTTGTGCTGCAATGGGGTTTTTGACGTGAAGAAGTTTCTGCTTCAGGGCAAATTCTAGAGATGGCTGGAACATGACTTTTCATTGAGTAGATTTCTAAGCTGATGAGCATAGAATAATTCAAAGGAGGTAATTCATTTCCATTATCTTTGAGCTCACTCTTTGGAACTGTGCAACTAATCCCACTCAGCTCATTAAGGAAAAAAATGTATAGGCAATTTGGCAAGAGCAATATAGTTTCAGCAGTAAGTTTAAAAATCTCACAACACCAGGTTATAGTCCAGCAGGTTTAATTGGAAGCACTGGCTTTCGGAGTGCTGCTCCTTCAGGTGGCTAAATCATACTTTAAGCATGTGTACTTATAGTGCAGTTTTATATAATTGAATGCTCTGTATGTCTTTAACTGTCCATGTGAAGCAATTCAGTACTGCTTCATCCTTGTATTGGTTCACCAATCCAAAATATTAATTAGAAGTTGATGTAGGTAAGTTCAATCACAAGTTATTCTGCTATAACAAGTGTTTACTTTATGCAAATTTGCTATAACACCATTAACAAATTGGGGACATTGTTTCTAAAGCATGAACTTTTAAAGCGTATATTGGTTATAATGTGATTCTGGCCCCATTAGTTTAAATTGTGCTGCCATTACACAATTTTCTTAACACTGGATTGTGTTATAGCAGAAACAACTGTGATTTAAACAAACCTTAAAGCTTTCAGCTGAAGATGAGAAAAGGGCATTTGGCCGATCGCACTCAGATTTACGAACTTCCATTATAACGTTTATGTACTTGTAAGAATTTGACAATACTTATAACTTCATATTTCATATTCTGCTTTATGTCTGCCCTGTAAACCTGAGTTCTGGATCTGTCCTAGTATTCCATGTACTATAATTTGTTTTTCCAATATTCAATCTATTATTGTTTCCATGTTTCTTTTTTGTAAATCCCTCTTAGCCTTTTTTTTAAAATGTAGGTTTGTGACTATTGTGCAAGGTTTACACTTGTGTTTTGTTAGTTATCATAGAGTCATAGAAACAGTCCATCAGTCCATGCTGAACATAATCCCAAACTAGACTAGTCCCACCTGCTTGCTCCTGGTCCATATGCCTCCAAACCTTTCCTGTTCATGTATCTATCCCAATATTTTTGAAACGTTGTAATTGTACCCATATCTGCCACTTCCTCGGAGTTCATTCTACACACAAACCACCCTCTGTTTAAAAAAAAGTTGCCTTTGTCTTTTTTTAAAAATCTCTCTTCTCACTTTAAAAATGTGCCCCCAGTCTTGAAATCCCCCATTCCAGGGAAAAGACAATACCATTAATTCTATTTATACCTCTCAGTATTTTGAAGGCTTCTATCACATCACTTCACAAATTTCTACGCTGCAGTGCAAAAAAAGTCCCAGCCTTTCTTTATAACTCAACTTCCATACCCAGCAACATCCTGGTAAATCTGTTCTGAACCCTCACCAGCATAATAATATCTTTCCTGTATTTGTGAGACCAGAACTGGATGCATTATTCTAGAAGAGGCCTCACCAATGTCCTATACAACCTCAACATGACTTCCTGACTCCAAAACTCAAAAGGACTGAGCACTGAAGGCAAGTGTGCCAAATGCCTTTTCAACAACCCTGTCTATATGTGATGCAAACTTCAAAGAATTATGGACTTGTACCCTAGGTTCCTCTGTTCTACAACACCACCCAAGGCCCTACCACTAATTGTGCCCTACTCTTGTTTGTTGTACGAATATGTAATAACTTGCATTTATCCAGATTGAATCTCATCAGGCATTTTTGAGCCCATTAACCATCATCTATCATCCTAGTGCTCAACGAATCCATGTTGTCTTGGAAATATTTTGCTGTATTTGCTGTCTGCTGCATTTGCATTGTCAGCAAATTTAAGGTGCTTTCCATCTGCCTTGAATTCAAACTTCTTTTGTTCAGAAGTTTGGCACTGTTTCAGCATTATCACTTCTACTGGAGTAGAAGGGACCTGTTTTAGTGGGACAAGCTTCACTTGAACTGTGCTTGGATTAAAGTCCTGGCAAATTGAACGTGTATAGTTTCCGAAATGGCTTTAAGCTGAATAGAGGTGTGGTAATGGAGGATATCTGGAAAAGAGATGTGTAGATTTACGAAGTGAAAGGATAGGGTAATGTGTACATAATGGTGCAGAGTGATACAGGAAGCAATGTACAAAAGTTTATTTTAAGAAAATAAAGTGTCAAAACTGGTTGGGAAATATAATAAGACAGGAGATTGAAGTTTACAAATCCAATAAAAGATTACCCAAAACATTGAATGTAAATTAGCAAGCAAGACAAAGCAGACAGTGAGAGCTTGTTTGAATATATAAAAGTGAAGAGAGGAGCCAAAGTGAATATAAACCTGTTTAAAAAGAGGCTGGAACCATCGTAATGAGGAACCAGAAAATGGCAGAAGAATTGAATAAATACTTTGTCAGTCCTCTCAGTAGAGGGCACTAATTACTTTCCAAAATTACAGAATAATCTGAATGAGGGAAAAGATTGAGGAGGAAATGAGTACAGCAGCTATCATTAGAGAAAAAGTACAGGGCAACTGATAAGGTTTAGGCCAGTAAGTCTCTTGGACTTAATAAGTTCCATCCTGGGCTATTAAAGAAAGTAGCTGCAGAGATTGTGAATGTGCTAGTACTAATCTTCTAAGAATCCTTAGATTTCTGGAAAGTGTCAGGACTGGAAAACTGCCAATGTAACACCTTATTCAAAAAAGGGAGAAATGAAATTCAGGTAACTACTTAACAGCAGTCACTGGAAAAATGTTGAGAGTTTATTATGTACGATATAATAGCATTTTGCAATGCAGCAACATCAGCATTGCTTTACAAAGGAGAAAGTATGTCTGACAAATTTATCAGTTCTTTTGAGGAAGCAACAAGCTGGATAGATGGGGAATCAAGATATACTTTTGGATTTCCAAAACCTTTTCCACTCAAGCCTATTTGAAACAAATCTGCGATGTTAGGTGCAGTATATTAGTATTGATATAGTATTGGCTGCTTAATAGAAGATGGAAAGTTGAAAGAGGGAATTTCTGCTGGAGCTATAGTTATTTAAAGTACATATTAATGACTTGGGTGACAGATGTGAATGTATGATCAAGTTTGCAGATGATGCAAAAGTAGTTGGGAAGGCAAGTAGTGAGAATTTAGTGTCTGCTGAGGGATACAAACAAATTGAGTGAAAATTGGGCAGATGAAACGTATGAAGTTATGCACTTCGGCAGGAAGAACAGAAAAGCATGATATTTTAAATGGAAAGACTGCAGAAGGAAATGCAGTATAAAAATAAGGAAGCTATCCTAAAACTCTGCAAGGCACTAGTTAAACCACACCTGGAATACTGGAACAATTATGGTTCCTTTTATCCAAGGGAAAATGTACTGCCATCCAGAAAGAGTTCCCTGGGTTGATATGTCTATGAAATGATTTACTTATGAGGAGAGATTGAATAGGTTGAGCCATTGGAGTTCAGAAAAATGAGAAGTCACCTTATTGGAAAACGCAAGATTCTAATGGGGCTTGACAGGGTAGATGCCGCGAGATTATTTCACCTTGTGGGAATTCCAGAACCAGAGAGTAATCTCTTCTAGACAGAGATGAGGAGGAATTTCTTCTGACTGAGTACTAGTGAATCTGTGGAATTCTTCACAAAGGGCTGTTGAGGCTGGGTCATTAAGGGATATTCAAGGCTGAACTAACCAGATTTCTAATCTGATTCAAGGGTTATGGAAAAAGGTGAGAAAATGGAGTTGAGGATTGCGATGTCAGACATGATCTTATTTAATGGTGGAGCAGGGATGGACTGAAAGGCCTACTTCTACGTCTTGTGTTTCTCACACAATTGTACGTTTATTTACTTTGATCCAACTCGTTGGATAATTCATTTGTGATGGTCCACCTTCCTGACTTTGCTACCAAAGTGAATAACCTCACATTTATCCACATTATGCTTCATCTGCCATGCATTTGTCCATTCGCTCAACCTGTCCAAGTCACAATGGAGCATTGCTACATCCTCCCTCCTAGCTCACCCTCCCACCCAGTTTTGTATTATCTCCAAGTTTGCAAAAGTTACATTTGATTCTCCATCTAAATCATTTACATATATTGTGAATAACTGGGGTCCAAGCACTGTGGTACCCCACAGTCACTCCCTGCCACTTGAAAAAAAGACCCATTTATTCCCACTGTTTGTTTCCTGTCTGCCAACCGGTTCTGTCCATGTCAGTACACTATCCCCTGATAGCATGCATTTTAATTTTACATGCTAACCTCTTTAATGTTGGGCTTCTTCACACCTATCCTGACCATATATCTCAAAATGCATCCCATCTAAACAGTATTTTAGCACCTTTGCTAACCTCCTTGATGTCTTACTAACCATTAATATTCTAACATGCTGAACCATTTTGAACATTTCAAGCAAATATATTTTGAATGCTATTTTAACTGATGAGAATGAATATGGAAATTTGTGCATATTGGCAAAAATGCCAAATTATTTGAATTTAATGTTCTCATAGTTACAGAAATGATTATCTGCACATAACGTGTAAGCATGTGAAAATATCAAATAATCGTTTGTAGACATTTTTACTTTTGAGGTTAAAAAATTTCGGCTAGAATGAATAAAACTTTTATTTCAAGAATCATCACTCTAGAATTATAAATGATTTTAAATGTTGACATTTTTACCTAATAGATCTGCACTGTTGGAACGAATGCCTATAATGGAGAAGGTAACTAATGGACCTACAGAAACTGCACAAACTAATGGAGAGGCAGAGCCTACAATAGTGGAACCAAAATTGGCACCCAGTGCTACTCAACCTAGTAATCAGGTAACTTCAATTGGTATATTTCCACAAATACTAAGAATCATGAGTTGAATGATTGATTGATTGAATTTTTGGCTCATATTGATTTATTATCGGGCTCGTACTGAAGGGATTCAAATCTCTAGATCCACATATTTTTGTGCCTTATCTACCCTGAAATAGATGTACTTCTTGGGACATTTTTTAAATTGTGGGTGTCATCAGCAGGACCAACATTTATTCCCAAACTGTCCTTGAAGGTAGTATTGAGAGCCACCATCTGGAATCACTGCAGTCTGTCTGGTGTAGATAGTGTTCCAGGATTTTGGCCCAGTTGGGTTGTGTGTAATTTGAGAAATATAATAGTGTCCCTGTGCACCTGAAGCCTTCATTCAACTGTGTTAGAGAAGGTAGGTTTGGAAGGTCCTGTTGAAGATTGGTGTGATGTGCATTGGTATCAATGGTACAGGTAGGAAAGGGGTTGTGGAATTCTGTGAAAGTTGGGGGTACAAAGAGGAAAATTAACAAGCAGCACCTCAAATGTCATAATCTCTAAGAGTTCTCCTGGTGTCATGTACAAGTGAGTACAAAAAGAGGGCAATACTGATGAATGTATGGCTGGAAAGATAGTGCAGGAGGGAATACTTTAAATTCTTGGAAAACTAGAGCTGGCTGAGGGGGAGGAGCTGCACTTATACAAACTGGCTAGGTTGCAGTTGAACAGAGCAGGACTAAGTTCCTACAGGCTATTCTGCTAGTAATTTTTGTGCATTTTTCTAAAATTCCCTCTATCAAAAATTGAGAGATGCTGGGACATTACAGAGAGAGACAGCATTAAAATAGAGAATAGCATGTTAATGGGTGAAGTTGAAGGAAGGGAGAATTTAAAACATGTAAATCAGGATTGGGTTGCATGTATGCAACTGCTCGGACTACAATAAATAGGATCGGTGAGTTATGGGCTCAGATAATCTTGTGGAGTTGCAGCAATAACAGGCCTGCCTGAAACAAATGCAGGTTACATGGTTATAGGGTGTGCAGGAAAAGAAAAGGAGAGGTGGTCTTGATAAAATAAAGCTTTGGGAAAGAGGATGTCTGAGGGTTGAAGGACAAGATCAATTTCGCTTAACCTAAAAGAGAGAGATGCAATTACGTTGTCCATTATAGTCTGTGGACCACTAAACTAGTGTGAAGGATGTAGGGGGAAAATTCTGCAAGAAAGTTTGACAAGTCCCAGCATTCTAGAATAAGACCAATTTTGTATTGTTTGAAAAAGAATGGAAAAATAATTAGCAGTTATTATGAATATACTCCGCCATTTAAGTAGGTAATTTAAACATAGATGGGTAGGCTTAAATAGCCTCTGAATGCCGAGACATGACCGGTCATACTTAAAAATGCAGTAAGGCTTCAAAATTTCCTTTGTTCAGACCAGGGTTGTGGAAGAAATACTATGGATTCCTTTTATTGATTGTACTTGAATCTGATCATTACCTCCCCTAAAATCTCTGCTTGACTGTTTGACCATATGTATTTTAGTCATTCTATGCAAGAAGTTTCTATGTTCATTCTTATGTCTTGCAAAGTAAAGTGTTTTCAATCTTTGCACTGTTTGGGAAAAATTCAAACTAGAAATGTACAATTATGGAAGCCTTGGAGGTGGCATCTGGCTTCTTGTGGTACCCACTAATTCCAATGACTTAACAACTTTTATAAAAATGCTGGAGAAATTGCAATTTTGACCAAGTGCTTGAGTATCTAATGGGCACAGAACTTCTTTCAATCTTCAGCATTGACAGAGGAGTAAAATTGTGCAGAAAAGACAGCAAAATATAGTGTTTAGAAGTTGCTTTGAGTTCTTCCCATTTTTTGTGAACTGGCTTTCAGTATTATTCAAGTTTATTTCCAGTCTTAAAATCCCATTAATAGGACTTCACAGAACTTATAGAGATACAACTTCATGAATGGTAGTTTACATCTTTCAATGACACTGACGCTTCAGTACATCAATTATGCTTTTGAAATTCTTCTCCTCCTTTAAAACTAATGATGCTAACTCACTTGGATTACTACTAAATTGAGAAATATATTGGTGCAATTCAATAAAAAATATTTTAAGCTAGCAGAGAGATGCTGAGTAATAAATTTGACAATTGAAGTGGATGTCAAGACTGGATCGCTGATATGCATATAGATAAAATGTGTCCACATCAATTTGGATTAGCGATGGATTTATTTAGAAATACATTCCAATTAAATAGAGAGTCGAGGAATAGGGAGAGAGAACAGTTAAATGCGTGGCTACAGGGATGGTGCAGGAGGGAGGGATTCCGGTATTTGGATAACTGGGATTCTTTCTGGGGAAGGTGGGACCTCTATAAACAGGATGGTCTGCACCTGAACCTGCGGGGCACCAGTATCCTTGGTGGGAGGTTTGCTAGTGCTCTTGGGGGGGGGGTTTAAACTAACTCTGCAGGAGCATGGGAAATCACTCTGTAGCTTTAGAGTGCAGGACCTGGAGTGGAGAGAGGTTAGGAACATGGCATCAATTTCAAAGGAGGGTGCCCGTAAACAGGAAAGTGGCTTGAAGTGTGTATACTTCAATGCAAGAAGTATACGAAATAAGGTAGATTAACTTGCAGCGTGGATTGGTACCTGGGACTTCGATGTTGTGGCTATTACGGAGACATGGCTAGAACAGGGACAGGATTGGCTGTTGCAGGTCCCAGGGTTTAAATGTTTTAGTAGGGGGAGAGGTGGGGGTAAAAGAGGGGGAGGTATGGCATTGCTTGTCAAAGATAGTATTACAGCGGTGGAAAGGACGATGGATGAGGACTTGCCATCTGAGGTAGTTTGGGCTGAGGTTAGGAATAGGAAAGGTGAGCTCACCCTGTTAGGAGTTTTTTACAGGCCTCCTAATAGTCCTAGAATCATTGAAGAAAGGATAGGGAAGGTGATTCAGGAGATGAGTGACAGTAATAGGGTGGTTGTTATGGGGGACTTTAACTTTCCTGATATTGATTGGGAAAGCTATAGCTCAAGTTCGTTAGATGGGTCAGTGTTTGTTCAATGTGTGCAGGAGAGTTTCCTGACACAATATGTAGACAGGCCAACAAGAGGAGAGGCCATACTGGATTTGGTTCTGGGTAACGAACCAGGCCAGGTGTTAGAATTAGAGGTAGGTGAGCACTTTGGGGATAGTGACCATAATTCGGTGACCTTTACCCTAGTGATGGAGAGGGATAAGTGTGCACTACAGGGCAAGAGTTATAGATGGGGGCAGGAAAATTATGATGCTGTGAGGCATGACTTAGGATGTGTGGCCTGGAAAAGTAAGCTTCAAGACAAGGGTGTAATTGATATGTGGAGCTTGTCCAAGGAGCAACTATTGAGTGTCCTTCATAATTATGTACCTGTCAGGCAGGGAGGAAAGGGTCGTGTGAGGGAACCGTGGTTTAATAAGG
>NC_057726.1:33493032-33494996 GCF_004010195.1 Chiloscyllium plagiosum
GGGGGCATAGCTTTAAATTAAGGGGGGGGTAGGTATAGGACAGATGTTAGGGGTAGGTTCTTTACTCAGCCAGTCGTGAGTTCATGGAATGCCCTGCCAGTAGCAGTGGTGGATTCTCCCTCATGGGCATTTAAGTGGGCATTGGATAGGCATATGGAGGATAGTGGGCTAATGTAGGTTAGGTGGGCTAGGATCGACCAACATCGAGTGGGCATTTAAGTGGGCATTGGATAGGCATATGGAGGATAGTGGGCTAATGTAGGTTAGGTGGGCTAGGATCGACGCAACATCGAGGGCCGAAGGGCATGTACTGTGCTGTATTCTTCTATGTTCTATGTTAAAGTGATTTTTTTTTGCTAAAATTTGAATGCTTGAGTTGTGTGTATAAAATTTAGCCTTCTCTTTTTCAGGCTAATGACTTGTTAGACTTGCTTGGAGGAAGTGATGTGACACCAGCGATTCAGACTGCACCACCCAGTAAATCAAACACAGCTGGTGGAGAGCTTCTGGATCTGTTAGGAGGGCTGGATCTAACAGGTAAGCTTAATGCAAACGTGTTGATGTGCAGTCAAAGAAGTAAAAGAACTTTGACTCTCCCAGAGCTGGATTTTGTCATATCCGTGGTGGCCTCCACAATGGGCTGGAAAGCCAAAACCAGGTTGTTTTGGCTGTTTTGTGGGAGCTCCGACTGCTTTATTCCGACCGAGCAGCTAATGTTTGCCCCTCAGCAGCCACCAGCCAATTGTTGAAAAGGTCAGAAGTCACATGACACCAAGTTACAGTCCAACTTGGTGTCATGTGAAAGCTTGATTTTAAATGAACCTGGTGGGCATTTAACCTGCTGTCATGTGACTTCTGACTGTCCACTCCAGTCCAACACCGGCATCTTCACATAATAGAAAATTGTTGGATCTGAGAATATTGCTGTGGACTTGGCCATTGTGCCTTGTGAAGGGAGATGCCTCACTGGGCTACAGAGTGCCAAAATGGGACATTCCTTGGTTCAAACCTGCAGGGTTACCTTCAGGGTTTACTAGGCTTTCCATACATGATGGGGGCCTTTGCACAGCTGGTCAAGTTAGTGGAGTGAAGAGGCCACTTAAGTGATACTGTGGCCTCCTGATGGGGTATTTCTATGTTCTGTACTGTTGGCAGAATGCAAAGGTGGCCAGCACTCCATTAACTTCCCTCCCTCCCTTGTGTTTTTATTCTTCTCCCATCCTCCTACCTAGCTTCAGGTTTGAACTATGCAACTAGTACAAATTTTTCTCTTGAAAAATAAAACAAATAGAACCTGCAAATCTGGGGAAGAAAAATATGAGAACACTACAAACTGTTATGTTAAGAATTACTGTGATAACAGTTAAATTCAGGAAAGGATTATTGAGATTGCCTAAATGTTCTGTAGCTTTTTGCACTAAAGCTGTTTGCATAAGTTTGACTTCCAGTGAGAGCTCTGACTAACTGAACTTGCTTTTCTGAAGATGGTGTCTATTTTAAATTTTCTATCTGAACTTTCCACCTATTATTTTTTCAATTAGTTTACTAGTCTCAGCAAGGTAGTGAATTGATTGTATTCTGAAGCAATATATAGTCTGGAACCATCAAGTGGGCAAGTGACAATGAGCCAGACTTAGTCATACAGCATGGATGCAGACCCTTCGGCCCAACCAATCCATGCCGAACTTAATCCCAATCTAAACTAGTCCCACCTGCTTGCTCCTGGCCATACCCCTCCAAAACCTTCCTATTCATGTATCTAGGAGAAAGTGAGGACTGCAGATGCTGGAGATCAGAGCTTAAAAATGTGTTGCTGGAAAAGTGCAGCAGGTCAGGCAGCATCAAAGGAACAGGAGAATCGACGTTTCGGGCATAAGCCCTTCTTCAGGAATGAGGAGGGTGTGCCAAGCAGGCTAAGATAAAAGGTAGGGAGGAGGGACTTGGGGGAGGGGCGTTGGGAATAT
>NC_057726.1:33495152-33546334 GCF_004010195.1 Chiloscyllium plagiosum
CCCTCTCCAGCCTATCACCCTCATCTTAACCTCCTTCCACCTATCGTATTCCCAACGCCCCTCCCCCAAGTCCCTCCTTCCTACCTTTTATCTTAGCCTGCTTGGCACACCCTCCTCATTCCTGAAGAAGGGCTTATGCCCAAAACATCGCTTCTCCTGCTCCTTTTATGCTGCCTGACCTGCGCTATTCATGTATCTATCCAAATGTCTTTGAAACATTGTAATTGTACCCACATCTACCACTTCCTTGGAGTTCATTCCACACCAGAACCACCCACTGTGTTTAAAAAAAAAACCAAAAAGCCTTGTCTTTTTTTAAAAAATCTTCAGTGAAAAACATCCCAGCCTTTCCAGACTTTCTTTATAACTCAAACCTTCCATATCTGACAACATCCTGGTAAATCTGTTCTGAACTCTCTCCAGCTTAATATTGTCTGTCCTATAGCTGGGTGACCAGAACTGGACACAGTATTCCAGAAGAAGCCTCAGCAATGTCCTGTACAACCTCAACATGACTTCCCAACTCCTATACTCAAAGGACTGAGCAATGAAGGCAAGTGTGCCAAATGCCGCCTTAACTACTGTCCATATGTAATGCAAACTTATGTACCTGCACCCTAAGTCCCTCTGTTCTATCATAGTACCCAGCGCACTACCATTAATTGTAAAAGCTCTGCCCTCTTTTGTTGGAATGAAATGCAATATCCCCAGATTGAACTCGATCTGCCAATTTTCAGCCCATTGATCCATTTGATCGTGATTCCTTTGTAATCTTAGAAAATCTTCTTCACCATCTACTATGCCACCAATTTTGGTGTCATCCGCAAACTTAGTAATATGCCTTCTATATCCTCATCCAAAATATTTACATAAATGACAGACAAAAGAGGACCTAGAACTGATTCCCACAGAACACTGCTGGTGATAGGCCTCCAGTCCAAAAAGCAACTATCCTCCACCACTGTCCCCTGCCGTTAAGCCAATTATGTATCCAATTGGCAAGCTCACCCTGAATTCCATTTGGGCTAACTTTACCAATTAGTCTACTATGCAAAACCTTGTCAAAGGCTTTGCTAAAATCCAAATAAACAATGTCTACTGCTCTGCCATCATTAATCTTTTCTGGTAACTTCCACAAAAAACTTAATCAATTTTGTGAGGCACGATTTTCCTCACATAAAACCATGCTGACTATCCCGAATCTGTTTGCTTCTCAATCTGTAAATCCTATATTTTATTAACACCTATTAGCAATTTGCCCACAACCAAAGTCAGACTCCCAGATCTATAGTTACCTGGTTTCTCCTTACAAGCTTTCTTAAACAAAGATACACCTCCAGTCATCAGGCATCTCACCCATAGTTCTAGATGCACATTTTCTGCAAGGGATCTTGCAATTTCCTCCCTTATTTCCTATAACATTCTAGGATATGTTAGATCAGGTCATGGAGATTTATCCACTTTTATATTCTTTTAAGACCTCCTGAACGTCCTCTTCTGTAATGTGAACAGTTTTTAAAACATCAAAGTTTATTTCTTTGCATTCTCTAGACTCCATTTCTTTCTCCACAGTAAAAACTGACATGAAATATTCATTTAGTATCTCTCCCATCTGCTGGTGTTCAACACACACAACCTCCTTGAACTTTTGAGGCCCTACATGCTCTTTAATTATCCTCTTGCTCTTCTGTTTGTAGAATCTCTGGATTATCCTTAACCTTATCTTCCAATACTATCTCATATCCCCTCTTTGCCTTCTGATTTCTTAAGAATACCCCTACAATGTTTATTGATTGAGATTCAATTGAACCAGGTTATCGATATCGAAAATAGATTCTCTTTTTGTCCTGACTGGAGCCTCTATCTTTATTCATCCATTGTTCCTTCATCTTTCACTCTAGTAGGAGCATAATGTCTCTGAACGTCCGTCATCTCACACTCTTGAAAGTTTCCCATTTGTCAGAACTCCTGCCTGCTAACAATCTACTCAAATCAACTTTTGAAAGTTCTTGTCTCATACTAATTTAAAAACCTGAACTTTTATGGAAGGCTTACCCTTTTCCGTAACAATTTCGAAACTAATAAAATTAATAGACAAAGTCTTTTCCCTGGGGTCGGGGAGTCCAGAACTAGAGGGCATAGGTTTAGGGTGAGAGGAGAAAGATATAAAAGAGACCGACAGGGCAACTTTATCATGCAGAGTGTGGTACTTGTATGAAAAGAGCTGCCAGAGGAAGTGGTGGAGGCTGGTACAATTGCAACATTTAAAAGGCATCTGGATGGGTATATGAATAGGAAGGGTTTGGAGGGTTATGGGCCGAGTGCTGGCAGGTGGAACTTGATTGGGTTGGGATATCTGGTCGGTGTGGACTCGTTGAACCGAAGGGTCTGTTTTCATGCTGTACATCTGACTCTATAGCCTGAAATGTTCCTCCACCTTTACTTCAGTCACCTGCCATAGAGTCACCGAGCTGTACAGCATGGAAACACACCCTTCAGTCCAACTTATCCATGCCTACTAAGTATCCTAAACTGATCTAGTCCCATTTGCCAGCATTTGGCCCATATCCCTCTAAGCCCTTCCTGTTCAGGTACCCATCCAGATGTCTTTTAAATGTTGTAATCATGCCTGTCTTAGTACCCAAAAGAATGTCTAGCTTTGCTCCTCTAGTAGGAGCATCCACTTTTTTTTTAATAGAATCCCTACAGTGTGGAAACAGGCCCTTCAGCCCACCAAGTCCACACCAACCCTCTGAAGAGTGACACACACCCAGACCCATTCCCCTACCCTATGCATCCCTGAACACTCTGGCCAAATTAGCATGGCCGATTCACCTAACCTGCACATCTTTTGTATTGTGGGAGGAAATCTGAGCACCCGGAGGAAACCTACGCAGACAGTCACTCGAGGCTGGAATCGAACCCGGGTCCCTGGCGCTGTGAGGCAGCAGTATTAACCACTATTAATAAAGAAAAGTTTCTTGAAAACATTTGACAAATTCCTCACCATTTGAAGTGGGCTCTTTAAAGTAGGTGCAGGTAATATTCAAGTGAAAATAAAGAACAGATTGAATCAATAGTTACTTTGTATGTGTATTCATAAAAGATGTTGTTGTTGGCCCAGATCTTCTGATAACCTAATAGTCTGGGACAGAGCATACCCTGAAAGATCCTAATCAGTGTCTCAGAAGTCCCAATGCATTGATACTACAGTAATTGCTCAGGGACTTTTATATTTCTGGTGGTTGATTAGCTGGAATCTGGAACTCTCAAATATGTCCCGAGTTTGGTCAGAGTTTGAAGGGATCTGACTCCAGGTGATATGTTAAGCAAGGAGAAAGTACAGGGCTAACTATAAAACTGATCTCCGTATCACTCATGCATTTACCCTACACTCCTCCCATCACTGTCGCTGACCTCCCTGTGCTCCCTGACCTCTCTGTTGCAGATGACACCAAAGTTGGAGGTGTAGTGTACAGCGAAGAAGGTTACCTCAGATTGCAACAGGATCTTGACCAGATGGGCCAGTGGGCTGAGAAGTAGCAGATGGAGTTTAATTCAGATGAATATGAGGTGCTGCGATTTGGGAAAGCAAATTTTAGCAGGACTTATACACTTAATGGTAAGGTCCGAGGGAGTGTTGCTGAACAAAGAGACCTTGGAGTGCAGGTTCATAGCTCCTTGAAAGTGGAGTCACAGGTAGATAGGATAGTGAAGAAGACCTTTGGTATGCTTTCCTTTATTGGTCAGACTATTGAGTACAGGAGTTGGGAGGTCATGTTGCGGCTGTGCAGGTCATTGGGTAGGCCACTGTTGGAATATTGCGTGCAATTCTGGTCTCCATCCTATCGGAAAGATGTTGTGAAACTTGAAAGAGTTCAGAAAAGATTTACAAGGATGTTGCCAGGGCTGGAGGATTTGAGCTATAGGGAGAGGCTGAACAGGCTGGGTCTGTTTTCCCTGGAGCATCGGATAGGATAAATAGACAAAGTCTTTACTCTGGGGTCGGGGAGTCCAGAAATGAGGGCATAGGTTTAGTGTGAGAGGGGAAATATATAGAGGAGACCTAAGGAGCAACTTTTTCATGCAGAGGGTGGTACGTGTATGGAATGAGCTGCCAGAGGAAGTGGTGGAGGCTAGTACAATTGCAACATTTAAGGGGCATTTGGATGGGTATATGAATAGGAAGGGTTTGGGGGGATATGGGCCGTGTGCTGGCAGGTGGGACTAGATTGGGTTGAGATATCTGGTTGGCATGGACGAGTTGGACCGAAGGGTCTGTTTCCATGCTGTACATCTCTATGACTCTCTAGTACTACAATCTTAACTGTTATTTTTGTTCTTTTTGGCCAATATATCCTTCCTAAGGCATAGTCACCAGATCTGTTGTCAGTACTCCAAGTGGAGGCTAACCAAGATTTTGTTAAGCTGCAAAATAAGTTCTGCATACTTGTACTCCAGTCCTCCAGATATAAAGGCCATCTTTCCATCAGCCTGGATTATTATTTTCTGCACCAGTTAATGGTATTTTTAAAAACCATGCACTTGAACCCCTAAGTCTCTTTGGACGTCCGAAGTGGATAACCTCTCACTTAGATTGAAATCCATCTGCCACAGTTCTTGCCTGTTCACCTAGTCTATTAATATTCCTTTATGATTTTATGCTATCATCTACAATGTCACCGAACTTTGTGTCATCAGTACATTTAGGTATAATTTTCTGTGCAATTATCCAGGTTTTTAAATTAATTTATCTTTATTAAATACTCATAAAGACTATTTTCTCTATATTTCGTATAGAAGATCAAAATAGGAAAAGGATATTGCTTTAAAACAAAACTTTGGAAGGCGATTTTGCAGTTTTAAACAAGTTGCTGGAAATCTGTCATATTTACATTATTGCCCTGTTGGGGGTCAGTTGGCTGGGTGACCAGTTTGTAATGCAAGTCGATGCCAACAGCAAAGCTTCAGTTTCTGAAGTTGCCATGAAGGATTCTCCTCAATCTCTTGCCTTGACTCACTTGAGGCATGGTGATCCCCCAAGTTAAACCAGCTGTCTTTCTAATTAGAGAGCAAACCTATGGCCTGGGTAGGACTGTAGTGACTGTGTCTTTTGTGTTCTTCAAGTGTTGGGAGCAGTTACTGGATTCATTGCCATGGGTGTTCAGGGTATTTTGCCCAGAAACACTGATTAGTTTTCAATTGGGGCCGTTTATGCTTAGTATGACAACAATTCCGACTCTTGGGCAAGTGGACCACCTTTGAACAATACAATAGAAAATCTCCAGCTTCTCCAAAAAAGAACTCTTGTTCTCTTGTAAAGAATCAACAATTAATTGAAAGACAACTGGCTATTTACACTAGCTATTTACTTATAAGTTGCTGAGACACTGAACAATTAGCATGCAAACTGCGCTGTGTCTGCATTAAATAACTGAAAGTAGTTAGAAATAGGATGACTGGGACTCTGAAGAAGCAACAGGACACCTCTGACTCCGGTGGACTGGTGCTGTTGACTTGTTTCTTAACATTTTTTTTTCCACTCATAACATTGTTTTGATTTGTCTGTGTACATGTATGGTACTAAGAACAGGTAAAATTCACGTTAGTTATAAATTGATAACTCCCAGTTTGTTTGCTAGTAGTTGGAATTCAATTATCTGTTATAAACAGTAATTAATTACAGTTTACAGTTAACTAGAGTGCATCAGGGATGAAAATTAGGGTTTTTGAATAATTTGATTAAGTCTAACTTCTGTGCCAACCTGGGAGTAATGGGACTTGGGTATCAGCATGGATTGTGATATATTTCAGACTGTCGTTTTGCATATCAGTGCTACCTGAAGAATATTTCATCATAAGTCATTCTAACTTTAAACATTTTGCCTTTATGGAATGAACATATGAATTTGATTTTTCCCCCATTAGTTTGGTTGTGTTTGTGGTCAAATTTTCTTTCTGAATACATGGTTTAAAAATACTAGCCAGGAAGTAGAAACAAATGCAAATAAACTTTATAAAAGTGCTATTGTACACCTGTTTCATGTGCCGCCACCTTTATATTTTCAAATTAAAACTTGTGCACAATTTAAAAATGTGCACAATTCAAAAGTAATTGCTTTCGTTTGGTTGAGCTAAAGTAAATTTCAGCATTGTTGAATTTAACCTTGGAAAAGTAGCTTAATGGTTAAGCAATACCTTTTTAATTTTCAGGTATTTGAATTTTTTAAAAAACTATAAATGGCCAGGCCCTTCCTTATCTCTGTAATTGGCGCCAAACTTTCAAAATATCTATACTCCAATTCTCACCCAATGAGCATTTCCAATTTTAATTACTGCATATACTTGAGTAATAAAGTCGATCTCATGTAAAACTTGACCCCTTATTTTTGGCCAGAAAATCTAGATTTTCCATATCTCATGTAAAAGTTGACCCTAGTTCTTCACAGATAGCAGATGAACATTTGGGAGAAGATTTGTAGCTCGTTGTTGTGGTTCTGTTCGCCGAGCTGGGAATTTGTGCTGCAGACGTTTCGTCCCCTGACAAAGTAGAGTACATCCAAAAAGTGCAACAACAACTTGCAGATACCAACACCTACCAAAAGAGGGAGTTTGACCCCACCCCACAGCTCACCAATAGGATAAACAACACACGAAGGAACCTACAAAAAAACTGACAGATAACCAGGTTTGACCTACAGAGAATGAAACCTGAATGAAACCTGAAACAACACCCCCAGATTCTATGGACTACCTAAAGTGCACAAACCAGACATCCCACTCAGACCCATAGTATCACTACCAGGGACACCATCACACAAACTGGCTAAAGAACCACAGCAGAAACTGAAACACCTGATCAGTAGATCCAGGCACTCTATACAGTCAACACAGGAATTCTTGGACATCATCAGAAATATGCACATCGACAAGGAAGAAACTATGGTCTCATTCAATGTAACGGCACTGTTCACCTCTATCGACAAAACCCTAGCCAGAGAAACAATAGCCAACCTGCTGGACATAAAGAACAGACAACAAGACGGGGAACCTATCAACAAAGACTGCATACTCAAACTCCTGGACCTGTGCCTCACAACACACTTCACATTCAACAATCAAATATATGAACAAATCAACAGCACACCCATGGGCTCACCATCTCTGACTCATAGCAGAAGCGGTAATGCAAAGGTTAGAACAAACAGTCTTACTGCAAATTTAGCCCAAACTCTGGGTCAGATATGTAGATACCTTTTGTAATAATTAAAAACACAGAAATAGAGAACACAAACGGATCATCAACGCCACACTCTCAGGAATCCGATTCACGAGAGAGGAAGAAAAGGACATCCAACTCCCATTCCTAGACGTGATGGTACAGAGAACACCGAACGGAGAATTCACCACAAAGGTGTACAGGAAAGCCACACACACAGACCAAGTCCTAAACTACGAAAGCAACCACCCAACACTCTTCAAAAGGGCCACAACACACTGCAGCACGCCAGAACTGCAAAAAGAGGAAGAAGAACACCTATACAATGTATTCGCCAAAACCCCGCAATTTCATCAACAGATGCCTAAGGGAAAGACAACGGAATGAGGGCATGCCACAACCCAAAGGACTAGCCACACTACCATACATCAAAAACATTTCTGAACTGACAGCCAGACTACTGCGACCACTAGGACTCATAACAGCACACAAACCAACAGCCACTCTCAGACAACAACTCACCAGAACGAAGGACCCGATACCCAGCATGAGCAAAACCAATGTAGTGTACAAAGTCCCACGCAAGTACTGCACAAAACACTACATAGGACAAGCAGGAAGACTGCTAACGATCCGCATCCTTGAACACCATCTAGCCACTAAACGACATGATCAGCTATCCTCAGTAGCCACACACCCAGATGACAAGCAACTTGAATTCGACTGGGACAATACTACTATTATAGGACAAGCCAAACAGAGAACAGCCAGGGAATTCCTAGAGGCATGGCACTCATCCACAAATTCAATCAATAAGCACATCGACCTGGACCCAATATACCGGCCACTACAGCTGGAACTGACAACCGGAAGCGGCAGATACAAATCACTATAAATGCCAGAGGAAACATCACAGAAGCGCTTCACAGGAGGCTCCCAAGCACGGAGGATGTCACCTAGACAGGGGACGAAACGTCTGCAATTCCCAGCTCGGTGAACAGAACCACAACAACAGATCAACATTTATGAGACAGTGTGCCGGCCATCATGCTGTGCTCTGGGTCTTCTATTCTGCCAGCTGTCATGCTCCACTCCAGGTTTTCAGATTTACTTGAATTTGTGTATTTTTTAATTTGTTTAGAGATCAGTTGGGCTTTTGCTAATGATACTATATGAATCTTGATGGGCTTGAACTTCAGTCACTCAAAAGTTGTATCCATGTAATAGTCAACCCCATAAATTTAACCTTAAAAAGTAGTCAGAAATATTCCATTCGATACGGTATGGCTTCATTTTAGCTGATCGTGCCTTTAACTACTGAGATAACAACATGTTCTGTCATTTCCTCTCTACACCTTGCTGCCTCTACATCTCCTCTTGTTCATGCTTTAAGATGTTCCTTAAAATGACTGGTGACACACTTTGACTGAAGTGTTTGGTTAAGAAATCGTAGAATTTGACAGTGTAGGAGGCCATTCAACCATCGGGTCCATACCAACTCCTGAAAGAGCTACCTGGCAGTTAAGGTATCCATCTTTGCACCTTGCAAAATTTTATCAGGTCTCAAAGTACCTGTAATGTCAAGTTGACATCATAACTTCATCCAATACAATCTATTGGAAGGGCTGGGCGGTCTACTCCTGTTCCTAGTTCTTGTGTTCTAACATCGCAAATCCAACTAACCTGCACATCTTTGGATTGTGGGAGGAAACTAGAAACTGGGTAGAAACCAGTGCAGGTGTAGGGAGAATATGCAAACCCCACATAGTCAGCCAAGTCCAGCATTGAACACTGGCAGCAGTGCTGATTACCGTGCCAAGCTGCCACCAGTAAACCTAAAAGGGGAGTCTGGCTGTTTTATGTATCTCTAGATAGTATTATCAAGCACATTTTATAGAAGCTTGAAACCAAGGGATGCTCAAGCCTTCAGACAGGAAATGTCATACTTTACTGTAGTAAATGGCCTGACTGGCAGGAGTTGAAAAGAAGTCCAAAATATCTCCTCCCTGTCCCAACCACATCAAAGAAGGTTAAATTCCAATAAAGTTTGCTGCTTGTATTGTTCAAAATAAAGGTTTTAAAATCCAGGCTGTTCTTGGGGAAATGTTGCATTCAGAAATTGCTTTTTATTTTATTCACTAAATGAGTGTACACATTGCTGGCCAGGCCAGCATTTGTTGGCCATCCTAATTACTCTGGAGAAGGAGGTGATGAGCTTCTACTTCAAAGAACTGCAGTCCTTGGGATGTAGGGACATCCACAGTTTTTAGGAGGGGGGCTCCAGCATTTTGATTATGATGGTGGAGGAAAGAGAATGGTGTACAACTTGGGAACTTGCAGATATTGTTGTTCCTATATGATTGCTGCCTCTGTCCTTCTAGATGGCAATGGTTTCAGGTAGGATAGTACTGCCAAAGGTGTGTTAGTGTGTTACTGCATTTTATAGACTGTACATACTGTTACAACTTTGGATTGGATAGTTTCTGGACACGAGTAACCTACAGGTTACTGGTAGTGGGGGGTACAGCAATTGTAATTACCACTAAATATCAAGGTGCAGTGGTTAGATTGTCTCTTGTCAAAGATGACATGTTACTTGTCACTATCACTTGTCATTCCAAGCATGGTTTTTGTCCAGGTCTTGCTGTGCATGGGCACTGACTGCTTCATATCTGAGGATTCATTAATTATGTTGAACATTGCGCAACTATCAGTGACCATCCTTCACCTTTTGACTTTTATGTAGGGAATATCACTGAACCAATGATGTTGAATGCAGCTTCAGCAATAAAAAATAGAATGATCTTAAACTGCTCATCACAATCCCACCTGTTACAATTTCTGCAGTAATCTGTATGCCTTTATCACAACTCCTTGTCTTGTCTGACTGTGTTTAGTTGGGCCGGATAATGAACAACTTCCTCCTCTAAAATTAGACCTCTTTAGATCAAAGCCCACTAATACAGATGCTAGAACTCTGCAGTAAGGACAAAGTTCTGAAAAATCACAGGTAGGTATGAAACATTAACTCCACAGATGCTGTCAAACTTGAGTATTCTCATTATTTTCTGTTTTTAACTTGACAGTTTTGGTTTTGTACATGGCAAGTTGTGCTGGGTAGGTTTCGTTAATAAAAATTGTTTCATATTGAGAGCAAGTAACTAGTCATGACAGACTGTAAAGTTAATGTTCTGTTCCAGAAGGCAGTTCTTTCAGTGCAAAAGCAAACTACTCTGGATGCTGAAAATCTGTAAGAGAAACAAAATGCTGAATTGGTTCAGGTTGGCTAGTTAATGACACAATTAATATTCTAGGTTAAATACGTATTATCACCTTTCTTAACTTTATCAATGTCTTTCTGTTAAAAACTTCATTCTGTGAGGGTTCATACCTCAAAAGAGTTTAGGATTTTAGGCAGTGAAGGTTGCTCCTTGAACCCCAATTTCTATTCTAAATAGTGAACCCCTTATCCTGATATTATGCCCCTCCAGATCTAAACCTCCAGCCAGGGTGTAAAGCCTTTCAACATTCACCCTGTCAAGTCCTTTTGAAACGTTTCAAGGAGCCACCCCCCTCTCTTCTAACCTTGTACAGCCCATCTTTCTCTACCTGTCCTCTTTAAAAGCAGCCTTTGTTGCCTCCCTGCCCCTACCCAAAACACATATATTCTTTATTCATTTAAGACACCAGAACTTTACCCAGTGAAATACTGCAGATTCTAGAAATCAAGTACAAAAACAGAAAATGTTAACTACGTTCAGCAGGCCAGTGTGTCTGTAGAAAAAGTGTGAACATAGTTTGATCACCATTCCAACTTTGCCTTTGAAGTTTTGGTTTCAAATCAATCTGTGAGCACACAGTGACACTTTACACTAGCAGTTTGTATCCATACTGTATGAAGAAAACTGTTTTGAAAAGAATGCATCTAGTGATAAGTCACTTAATGTTTGTTTAGAATTGTTACACAAAGCCTGCATTTGTACTTGTAATACCTTATGGAATGCCTTTTTAAGAAAAACTCTTCTTTAGGGACAAAACATTCTGATAAAATTTCTAAAACCAGTTACATTGGAATGGTTTGTGCTGAAATATGGCAATTTCATGGCTGCTATTTCAAAGTATTTTTGATAAATCCTGTAAGTTGTGGTTTTGATTTGCAGGTGGAGCCATGCCAATAAATACTCAAGCGCCACAAGTTTCGCAGCCTCCCTTTCTATTGGATGGTCTAGCATCACAACAAGTCTTCAATGATTTGGCTTCAGGTAGATTTTTTTTCTCCCACTTGGAATGGTTAAATTGTATCACACGAAAGCATCATTGAATAGTTCCATGTGTGCCAGTTATTTAATGCTCTGATCCAAGTCATCCTTGAATTTATTTTTGGGAATTGCTTGTCAGTGGCATGACCAACATTTATTGACTATCCTATTTGCCCTTGAGAAGATGGGACTAAGTTGCTACGTTGATCCACAACCCAAATCCTTTTAATATGTGTAAATGTAATCCACCTAGACCAGGGGATTAGCATTGGTTTTCATGACAATGCCTGTCAGAATACCGCAAGATATAGAGACACTACGGATGCTAGAAATATGAAATAAAAAACAAAATACTGGAAAATTTATCAGCCAGCATCCATGGACCAAGAGGATTCTGTTTCAGGTAAATAACCTTGTATCAGAACTGGAAAATGTGGAAGAAAATGGCTTTTCCAAGTACAAAACCAGGGAATGGGAAGAGGAGTTTCTCCAATACATCATGAGCTTAGCAGCCATGATCGAATGGAGGAGCAGACTGTGGGCTGAATTGCCTAATTTTGCTCCTATATCTTATTGGTCAGAGTCTAGGGAGTTTGGAAGGAGACTCCAAGTAGAATCTCCAAAAATATTAATCACCAGACTATTACCAATACCAGGAACTAATGTCTATAAAAATAGGACGTTAGAGCAGATGCATGTGCAGCTAAAGGCATGGTGCAGCCAGAGGCAAATTTTGGATTCTTGGGGCATTATGACAGTTTCTGGACGAAAAGAGGCTTGTACAAGCAAATTGCCTTTTAGTAAAGGAGCCGATGTTGGACTGGGGTGGACAAAGCTAGAAATCACCAAGTTATAGTCCAACAGGTTTATTTGGAAGCACTAGCTTTCTGAGCACTGTTCCTTCATCTGGTGGTTGTGGAATATCAGATCATAAAACACAATTTATAGTAGAAGATCAGTGTCATACAGTGATATATCAAACAAACCTGGATTGTTAAGTCTTTCAACTTTTAGAGTGCAGGTTTTAGTTTATTAATGTGTAAATTCAAGAAGTTCTTTTGAGTCACCTTGAAATAACTTAAGGTTTTATAACAAAAGGTGACATCTCAACTCAGGCAATGCATTAAAGGTGTGGGGTCTGTCTGTAGAGGTAGAGTCTGTCTGTATCCCAATCTTGGGTAAGACTAGTTCTATCCAGCCTTTCATTATAACTCAAACCTTCCATACCTGACAACATCCTGGTAAATCTCTTCTGAGCCCTCTCTAGCTTAGAATCCTTCCTGTAACCGGGTGAACAGAACTGGACACCGTAGTCCAGAAGAAGCCTCACCAATATCCTGTAACGTCAACATGACTTTCCAGCTCCTATACTCAGAACTGAGCAATGAAGGCAAACATGTTAAATGCATTTTTAAGCATCCTGTTACCTGTGATGCAAACTTCAAAGAATTATGTACTTGAACCCCCTAGGTTCCTCTGTTCTTCAACACTACCAAGACTCCTCCATTAATTGTTTAAGTGGTGCCCCTCTTTGTTGTACCAAAATGCAATACCTCAAATTTATCCAAATTGAACTCTATCTGCCATTTCAGCTGTTATATCAAAGACCTTGCCTCCATCATAAAGTCAGAAGTGGGCATGTTCTCCCCCTCTAATTGTACAGCATTCAACACTATTTGTGACTCATCAGATACTGAAGCAATCGGTGTACAAATGCAGCAAGGCTTGGACGTTATTCGAGCTTTGGCTACTAAGTGGCAAATAATTGTGTTCCCTCCCAGAGAATTCGTCTAATGCCCCTTGACATTCAAAATTATTACCATTGCTGAATCCACCTTTATCAACTTCCAGAAGTTGATCAGAAACTGAACTGTACCAGCCGTATAATCACTGACTAAGAACTGGTCAGAGGCTGGGAATTCTACAGTAAACTACTCCCCTCCTGATGACTAAGCCTGTCCGCTATTTGTAGGGCCCAAATGAGGAGTATGATGGAATACTCTTCACTTGTCTAGAAGTTTATACACAATCTCAACATATTCAGGATTAAAAAAACTACTTTATTTACATCCCATCTGAAACTTTCAACTTTCATTTCCTGAACCATGGCAGCAGTGTGCGCCATCCACACTATGCACTGACTCAACTCACTAAGCCAGCTTTTGCCAGCACCTTCCAAACTTTAAACCTTTACTGCCTTGAAGGACAAGAGCAGCCAATACATGGGTCAACACCACCTGCAGGTTTCCATGCAAACCACGCACCATCATCCTGACTTGGAACTTGTGTTCCTTCACTATCATTAGATCAAAATCTCTCCCTAACAGCACTGCGAGCATACCTACACTTCAAGGACTGTAGCAGTTCAAAAACATAGCTCACCAGCACCTTGAGCATATTTAGGAATGGATAATAAATGCTGGTGCTACCAACATCTTGTGGGTACGTTAAAAGATAGTGAAAGAAATGAAATGGGCTTAGTTAGCTACCCTGTAAACCACATGAAGGTGGAATAATAAAAGCAGTTCAGAATTTCTGATTTGGATGGTGGCATTGCCAGAACAGACATGATAGAGATTGCAAAATTGGATGATGTGAAATGGAATTCCCTCAAGTCTGGGTGAGGAAGCAATAGGAAATGATGGGTAAATGGAATTGGAGAAATTGAGGAAAGGAAGAACAAAAAAATGGAGATAGATCATGTCTGGGAGGGCTAGAAGCTGGGAACAGCTGATGATCTTTTCTTTTCGATGTGAAAGGTGGAAGTGGCGATTATGCTCTGTACAAGTAAAAGAGATCAACAGGGACCTAGGGAGAAGTGGAACAATGAGAATTCCTTGTAGACCTAATTAGAGCCAGGACAAATTCTCTCACCAGCACCTCTTTGGAGTATATGAGTAAAGTTTAAAGGGAGTGGTGCTCAGTGTTTGGTGTGGTGTTGAACCAATCAGGCCAATGGTCAAGAAAAATACCTTTTAATGAACAGTTGAGCAGCAGACAAATTTGACCTCCATATTATCAGTGGAAATGCTATGTTGTCACGAATTGCAATTTTTTACTCCATAGGCATTCCTCCTGTCACAGCATACTGTAAAGGTGGCTTAAAAATAGAATTCAACTTCGAGCGTTCCAACACAAATCCCAATGTAACTGTTGTTACAATTAGTGCTACCAACTCCACAGAAGGAGACATGACTGACTTTGTATTTCAAGCTGCAGTACCAAAGGTATGTATTTACTTGGTTTATCGTACTGTTAGGCCAAGGTGTATCTATCTTTTAATAAAATAGCTTAGAAACGCAGGAAATAGGCCATTCAGCCTTTAAGTCTGTGCTCTACCTTTTATTATAATGGTCGATCATCCAACTCAATATCCTGTTCCTTAAGTGCTGTATCCACCTTCTTGAACTTATTCGATGCTTTGACCTTGATTGCTTTCTGCGGTTGCAAATTTCACAAGCTAACCACCTTCTGGGTTTAAAAAAAGTGCTGTTTCTCAATCCTAAATGGCTTACCCCATATCCTTGCGCGCACACGTGCACCCATGCATACTCAGATCTGTCACTCCTACATGCGCACACGTATTGGCTTATGGGGTGTATTTGTTTTTGCAGAATAACATTCTATTTTGATGAAAAACTGCGTGAATCCATGTAAACTCTAAAACTGTACAGCGGGTTTGTCAGTCTGACATCGTATTGGGGCACAGACTTCTTACCTATTGTTTAAAAACCAGAGCTATCTTGAGAATGTAATTTAGTAGTAGTCCTGGGATTTACATGTCCAAGAACAGAAGCCAGCATATCCCATTATAAAATATGAAAGTTTTAATCTGTTTATTGTATCACATCTCAATCACACTGGACTCCTTTGTCTATTAATTCTGTAAGCATGATCTCCAAACCATATCCTTAAACTGTGTGCCAGTTCTGAACTCACCTGCCATCAGGAGCATCCTTCCTGCATCTACCCTACATCCAGTCCTACAAGAATTCTATAAGTTTCTATTCAATCTAGTAAACCTTCACTGTACACAATCTATGCAAGAACTGTAGCAAGCTTGAGCCCTCCACTATCACCTGATGAAGGAGCGTCGCTCCGAAAGCTAGTGTGCTTCCAATTAAACCTATTGGACTATAACCTGGTGTTGTGATTTTTAACTTTATAGCAAGAACAACCTCCGATAGATAAGACAAAAACTGTATACAGTATTCCAGGTGTAGTTACACCAAGTCACAGTATAATTTGCTACAAGGCATCAATGCTCCTGTACTGGAATCCTTTCACTGTGCATGCCAATATGCCGTTTGTTGACTTTACCTCCTGCTGTACCTACATGCTTACCTTCAGTGACTGGTGCATGAGAATACCTATATCTTGCTGTGCATTCCCTTATCTAAATTTATGGTTATTCAGATAATCTGCCTTCCTGCAATCATTCAGTTGACATTAAGCAAATAGTTTGTTTTCATGCTTGAACATTGACTTATGAAGACAGCAAAGTGATAACCTTTGTGCACCTAACAGTTCTCTTACAATGTGAGGAAAGGGTCATCACAGTGTTCATTTGAATTTGTGTTATCCACATATTCAGTTAACTGTTCAAATTGTACATTTCAAGTAAAGCAAAGATATTTCTAAGTATTAGTTAACATTGTGATTTGTTGTCTGTTTTGAATGCTAATATTCATGTTATCTATTTCTTAAATACTGCAGACATTTCAGCTGCAGCTTCTTTCTCCAAGTAATAACATAATTCCAGCACGAAATGCAGGAGCTGTTACACAGGTTATTAAAGTGCTTAATCCACAGAAGGTATGTCCTAGATTTCAAATTCATTTCAGTTTGTGTGAGGTTCTTGACAACACTTGAGAGAATCTTTAGGTGTTGTCTTTCTAGTCCTGATTGACTTTCTTCACATGAAGAGGCTTTTTCAAAACCGCTTTTACCTAAAATAAGTATTGGAAATTGCATGACAAAAATTCCACATTTCTAAGCCAAATTGTCAAGTTTCACACTCCGAATGAATAATTTGCATTTAATTTCATTACGCCTATTTATTAGAAAAAAATGAAATTCAAATAGATCTAACTGAATTTTTGACGCTTTGTAAATTAATTTTATCAGTGAAATTCTCTTTAAAATTTAAGTTGTAATGTGTGAAATTAAAACAGGTTTTTCTGGTTATCGATTCTCATAAATTATTTTGAATGTACCATTAAAAGTTATTATCTTAGCTGTATTAGAAACTATAATAGTCGCAATCATAAAACTCATTTCTTGAGCGAAAGGCATTATTTATAAGTATTGTTTATCTTTGTCACTTGAGCAAGTTTATTTAAGTGCAGTGTTGTTTGTTAATCATTGTTACACTTCTTGGTTTCAAATGTAGGGTTAGCTTTTTAATGACTGCAATTTATAAGGCTGTTACTTCCCTGGGTTTTTGGTGTTTTTGCATGCTGGTATGCTTGAATTAGATGCATTTGAGTAACAAATGAGATGTTAAGGAGTCATATGCAACTTCAATACTGCAAGTCCCAGACCCTTTTACCTAGCCTAACTTGGATTGTGTCCTTCAGACAGCATCTGACAATGTTGTTTTGCAGGCATGCACTTGTTAAAAAGTATTGTGAATAAAGTGTACGTATTAATTTTACATTTTAAAATGTCTCATTCACCAACATCTTATTCTGATATTGCCACCAGTGCCAATTCTATACATTAAAAAAACTTGTGTATTTGCAGTGTGGAAATATATGTCGTTTCTGTCAACTCCCCTCTGTGGAAGAGCAGAAATGGACTTTCTACAAATTTGTACTAGTTTTTGGAAGCGAGCCACCCACATCTACTCTAGTTCCCATTCAGGCTAATTTTTACATAATGTCAAATTCTCAATGAGCCAGTAAGAATTAGCAGTGGTCTTAGAATGTTTTGCGTTAAAAATTATTCTTGATGATATGCAGCTTTACTAATACAGTTAAGATGGGTTTATCAAATAATTAACACTTTTTTAATCAATGTTTAGTGCAGCATTTGGTTTTAAATAAAAATTATGCAGTTTCATTGGTTCACATTGGTTTGTTGAATAGTAATTTTTGTTTTTAATGTTTGTCTATTGGTGTCTGTGCGTTTTAAGAAAAAACCTTGCTTCTAAGAGTTTCTTTATAGGCCAACAGATGGCTGCAATTAGCAAAAATCTTCAGTGATTTATTTTTGATCTGGGACATAGCCATTTTCCAGGGAGTTATTTAACTTGAGGTCGAGCTGCTTAACAATTTGGAGAATGTGGATTCATTCATTTCCTTGGTACTGTGGCACAGTAACCTGGAAAGAACTTCTTTGAAAACTGATTACAAAGAAAAAGAAAGGCAAAATAATCTGGATACTGCTTGTAGTTGATTTTTGTTTTGCTGGAGGAATGTAAAACGTGGGAGGTTTTGGCTCCTTAACACATCCAGGACACACACACCTGATTGTGCACATGTAGCTGAATTGAAGCTGAATTGGGTGTGGAATTTTAGATGCCTCTTTAGTGAGCAGCATGACACAGCTGTTGGTGGATGATTTGAGGGAAAACACAGTACTATAGTACCTCAGGCTACTTTGTGAAAAGCGAGAGGCTGGTAGGTAGATTAGTAGTAATGGGTGGCTCAATAGTTTGAGGAATAGACCGTCTAGTTTGTGGCCAAGATTGTGATTTCTTGTATGTTCTGCCTCCTGAGTACAAAAGTTCAGAACTTAACCAAATGACTGGATAAACTTCTGGAAAGGGAGAGTGAACAGCCACTGGAAGTGGTACATGTGGGAACCAACAACATTGTGAGGGACAGCTTTGAGGTCTTGCAGGATCAATTTCAGGAGTTGCCAAGTAGGTTGAAATGCAGGACCTAAAAGGCAGTAATCTCAATACTACCTGTGCCATGAATTTCCCCATTTAGGCAAAGGCAGGTGAAGAAGGTAAATGCATGGCATGACTGGTGGTGTAAAAGGGAGTGGTTTTAATTTTTGGGACATTGGAGTCATTTTTGGAAAAGAGAATGCTGCTCAGAAGAGATGGGGTTTACCTGAACAGAAAAGGAACTAATCTAGTTGAGAAGTAAATAGTGTAGTCGGGGTGGGAATGGACCTAGTTTGGAACTCCCAGAGAAGGCAAAAGAGAAGACAGAGAATGGGGAAAAGGAAGTGAGGGAAGACTTAATATTGTCAGTGAGCAAAGAAATGATCACTTTCCAATGGGTAAAAGAGAGAAAGCAGGGTTAAATTGCATGTATGTAAAACTATGGAGAATAGTGAGCAAAATTGGGGAAACTGGAGGCCTAAATTGCTTTAGGGGGATATGACATACTAGCATTGACAGAAACATGACTCCAGCCAGAACAGAACTGAATACTTAACATCCTGGTTTGCAAGTAGAAACAGGCTGGGTAAAAAGGGAAATATTTAGCAGTCTTTGTGAAAGACTGTATCTCAAGGGCGATGATACTATGCCCAGATTAGAATTTATATGGTTTGATTGAGGAATAGGAACCTTGTGACCTTGTTGGGTATTTATTATACACCTCCAAATAGTGAGGAGGAAGTGGAAGAGAGCATTTGTACGCAGATTATGGAAATCTTCAGGATAAGTAGTGTTGTGGTTGGTGGTTTCAGTTACTCTAGGGTAGACTGGGAAAAGGGTAGAGTGTGGGGCATAGAAGGGAACAATGCTCCTGCAATGTGTGCAGGAGAACTTTCTGGAACAGTACATTTCCACACCTCCCAAGGAGGGGGCTGTTGGATCTGGTCCTAGGAAATGAGGCAGCCCAAGCAGAATATCAGAGTGGGTGAGCTTGTGGGAAATAGCAATTATAACATAATATGGTTCAATTTTAAGTTTGAAAAGGATACCAATGATTAAGACCCCAAACTGGAAAAGGGCAGATTTTAGGGGTCTAAAAGTTGAACTGGAACACATTGATTGGAAATGCATTTTGTTGAGATAAGTCAATGAAAAATAGGAGAATTTTGAAATGAAGATGAATAACCAAGAAAAAGAATAGCCAAGAAAAAGAAATACAGGTACCCTAAGCTGGATACATTGGATGACTGAGGATCGTATGCATCCTATATTGCTGAGAGATTCAGGCAGAAAATTGAGCCATTGACAGAAATTTTCCAGGCCCCTCTGGACATAGGATTAGTCTCTGGGGATTGCAAATGTGACCCTGTTGTTAACAAAAGGGACAAAAGATGATCCAGGAAACTACAGACCTGTCAGCTTGACACCAGTAGTGGCTTAACAGATGGAGACCATAATCTAGGAGAAGGTAAATATACACTTGGAGAAAAAGTTAATAGTAGACGGTCAACATGGTTTTGTCAAGGGCAGGTCATGTCTGACAAATTGAGTTCTTTGAGTTGACACAGGCAGTGGATGAGAATAGTGCTGTGGGTGTTGTATATTTGGACTTTCATTTGATATAGTGCCTCATGGCAGGTTGGTTATCAAATTGGAATGCTTGGGATTGACTAATCTTTGGCAGCATGTTTTAGAAGTGGCTAAAAGATGGCAAACAGAGGGTAGGTATTCAAGGTTTGCATAAAGATTTGTAGCTCGGGTGCTGGTTGATGTAGTTGTGGGTGTGTTCACCGAGTTGGGAAGTTGATTTGCAGATGTTTTGTGGCCTGTCTAGGTGACCTGTTCACTGCTTTGGAGCCTCCTGTGAAGCGCTGCTGTAGTGTCTTCTGAAATTTATTTGGTTCCCTTCCTGATGCTTTTGAGATCAAGAACACACACCAGGTTATCAATGCTATGTTCACAAGGATCACATTTATGAGAAAGGAGGAAGCCAACGATCAGCTCCCATTCCTGGTTGTGATGGTAAAGAACACAATGCTGAATGCACCACAAGTGTACAGAAAAGCCACATTCGTGGACCAGATCCTGAATTACAACAGCAACCACCCGAACATACAGGGTTTGCAATACGCTGCAGCACTCCTGGCCTACGAAGAGAACATCTCTAAAGAGTCTGTGCTAAGAACGCATATCCCTGCAACTTCATCTGCAAATGCCTAACAGATAGACAATGCGACAAAAAGATGCCATGACTTAACTCACTAGCCACGCTACCTTATATAAAAAAACTCTCTGAACTAACAGCCAGACTTCCCCGACCACTCAGATTCACGACAGCACTAACAGGCATGCTCGGACAAAGATCCTATATCCATGTGCAAAACTAATGTAATTTACAGAATTCCATGCAAAGACATACAGGCAGACAACTAGCAATCTGCATTCATGAACACCAACTAGTCACAAAACTCCACGACCGGCTTTTCCTAGTAGTCAAACACACAGGTGACAAGAACCACAAATTCAACTGGGGACAGCGCAGCGATCACAGGACAAACAAAACCGAGGACAGCTAGAGAATTACTAGAAACATGGCACTCATCCATGGACTCCATCAAACACACAGACTTAGACCCAATATACCAGCCACTACCGAACAACCAGAAGCAGGAAGGGAACCAAATAAATTCCAAAAGAGACCGTACAGCAGCACTTCACAGGCTCCAAAGTGCTGAAGAGGTCACCTAGACAGGGGAAAAAAAATCTGCAAATCAACTTCCAAGCTCGGCGTATGTACCCACAACTACAATAGAGGGTAGGTATAAATGAACATTTCTCTTATTGGAGCAAGTTAAAAGTGGTGATCCTCAGGGATCGGTACTGGGACCTTTTTGCTTTTTCTGATTTTTATATTAATGGTTGGAGATGGGTGTTAAGGGCAAAATCTCTAAACTTGTAGATACCAATCTAGGGAGAATCGTGAATTGAGAGGATGATGCTGTGTGACTTCAGAGACACTGCCAAGTTAGCCAAATGGGCAGACACCTGGCAAATGAATTTGTGTGGAAAGTGAGAGGAAATGCATTTTGGTACAAGAAAAATGGAGAGTCAATATAGTCTCAACTTTGAGAGGCATCTAGGTTCAGAGGGACCCTGGGGTTCACCTGATTTTCTGAAAGTAGCCAGGCAAGTTGACACAGCTGTTAAAATGGCTTATACAATCTTTGGGTTTGTAAATAGAGGCATAGAGTATAAAATCATTAGAATAGCTTCTATCTTCACCTCGACAAGTTATTGGTCAGATCATGTTTGGAATATCACATTCCGTTTTGGGCACTTTATTTAAATATATACATGTTAAAGTCCTGGAGAGTTCAAAGGAGGTTTGCTAGAATTTACCAGAAATGAAGGATTTTAGATACAAGGAAAGACATGAGAGATTGGAGTCAGTCTCCTTGTAGCAGAGACTGAGGAAGTACCATTACGGAGGTATTCAAAATTATGAACAGTTCATTAGGGTAAAGAAGGATATTCTGTTTCCACTAGTTGGTTATGTCAGTAACATGAGGTCACAATTTCAAGTTTGCCAACAAGGGAGCTGGAGTGAGATGAGGAAAAACTTGTTCACACAGTTGTTAGGATTTGGGATGTGCTGTCTGGGAGACTGGTGGAGGATGATTCCAAAGGACATTTCAAAAGAGTATATGTTTGCTGCACAGATAAGGTTAGAGAGGAGTTCTCTTTCGGGAGCTCGTACCAACAAAATAGGTTGAATTGCAGCCTCCTGTATTGCAAAACTCTGATTCTATTCCGTAGGGATCAAATACACTCAATTGGTTTGCGTGCAATATTATTCGGATGTTTCTGGAATTCAGCACTTTTTTTTTAATTGTTAGTTATAAAAAGGATCTGATGATGTAAAGAAGCACACAAATTTATACCAGGATAATACCAGAGGTGTCAGATCCAATTAATGAAGAATGGCTGGAGGGTAATCTGATCAGGTTTGACTGGTAATTCAGAAAAGAACATCAAATCCCACTGTAGCGCTTCTTGAGAATTTGAACTGAATTTGAAAAAGCCAGGAAACTAGTGGATACTATAAACACCAACTTTGTTAACATTGCTCGCAACATCCATTCCCTGGGAGTCATTACTTTTTAAAAACAAAATATATGCCATGAAATTGCAAAGATTAGATAAGAGACAGTGGACAGATAATCTCCAATGATATTTTTCTTTATTCATTAATGGCACATGGACATCATTAGCTCAGCCAGCATTTATTGTCCATCCTTGATTACCCAGTTAAGAGTCAACCGCATTGCTGTGGGTCTGGAGTCACATGTCGGCCAGGCCAGGATAGCAACTTTCTTCCCTAAAGGACATTAATGAACCAGATGGATTTTTGCTGACAATTGGCAATGGTTTCATCGTTAGATTTTTTAATTCCAGATTTTTATTAGATTCCAATTCCACTATCTGCATGGTGGGATTTGAACCCATGTCCCTAGAACATTACTTGTGTCTGCTGGATTAACAGTCCAGCAATATTACCACGAGTTCATTGCCTCTCCCAAATTGGTAAATTGAAGACCAGAAATAGGTAGAGAATGAATGGGACCCATACTGCAATGGTATTGTTGCAGAATGTGATAGCTTTGTTGGAAAATCGAGAAAATTAAAATGAGCTGAAAGATACAACTGTAAAACAGTTTGCATGGATGAAATAGCACATCTCCTATGCTGTAATCTCTTCTTCTGTAGAATGGACAATAATTAATTGTGTTACGTAGCGTAAATAAAAGTGCTGTTGCGTAGATAAATTTTAAGTAACAATATAAAATGTAATGGTTAAGGTTCCAACTTTAAAGAAAGTCATCATGAACTTAATGCATTTCCCTTTTGTAGATTTGTTTAAAACCTTTCTATTTTCCCTTGTAATAGAACATAGACCATTACAGCACAATATAGGCCCTTTGGCCCTCTGGTTTTACAAGTTGGTGCAACATAATCTGAATCCCATCTAACCTACACTATTCCATTCTCATCCATATGTTTGTCCAATGACCATTTAATGCCCTTAAAGTTGGTGAGTCTATTACTGTTGCAGGCAGTGCATTCCACGCCCCTACTACTGAGTAAAGAAACTATCTCTGACATCTGTGCTATATCTATTACCCCTAATTTAAATCTATTACCATGGCCTTTAAATTGAATGATATCCCGATTAATAGTCGTCTTATAGCTAAATCTATTATTTTCATTTATTCACATGCTTTGGACCACATTAAGTCATATTTATTGCCCATGTCTAGTTTTGTGAGTATAGTGTAATGTTTTTACAGTTGAATAACTTGCTCAGCCACTTAATGCAAACCAATCACACAGATTGCCATTGGTTGGGTTAGCAAAATTACATAATTTTTACAAATACCAATAATTTCATGACCATTTCTGCTGGCTATAGTCTGCAACTTACTGACTGGCTTTAAGTTTATAACTGAGACAGTGTGATTTTTGAAGTTGTAGCTTCTAGGTTTCTGGTCCAATACCTTGCATGACTATTTAATTTTTACTTTAATATTGATAAGTTTTGTCTTTTTTCTTTTTTTTTAAAGCAACAACTTCGCATGAGGATAAAGGTCACATATAACCTCAATGGATCACCAGTGCAAGATTTAGCAGAAGTAAATAACTTTCCCCCTCAGTCGTGGCAGTGATGTTTGGGTGGCAACGACCTCTTTTCCACAAGTGGATTTTGGTAAATCTTTGGGAAGGTCATATCCTAAGAGTGCCCTTACGCACAACATCATAACATGTATCTCAGCCCTCAGTGCGGGAGGCAAAATTAATGAACAAAGTCTGAGGAATATCATGCCTACAAATGCTAATCACTTTTCAAAACACATCCATATTAGTCTCATCAGCATCATGTTCATCGTTGGAGTATCTGCTTGTGGTACGCACTACACATCTTCCTGCTTTTATCCCACAGATCTTTGCAGAACTTGGAACATTTGCACAGAATAGTGAACCAGTTGTCAGTATGTGCCCAGCAGCTTTGCAAGATTTCAGAGCACATAAGAAGCTATTGTTTTCGATTACTCACCAATCACATTTACTAGGAACTTGAGGGGAGACCATTATAAATTGGTTGCAGTAGGTTCTATACTGTAATGATTATCAAACCATTCAACAAAGGATCTCAATAAAATGTACAACAGTCTTAAAAAGCCCTCTCTTGGCATTTAACCTGTGAACAATACAAGTATTTAATTGGATGATGACCTTCAGCATTTTCTCATCTTTAATCTATTTCTAATGGGTGAGGATTGCTGATGTTTACTCAGTCAGAAAAGTGCCAGTCAGTTCACTTACTGAATTTTGATAGAGGTCTTAAGTGCCCGTGACAATCTGATTTTTGCAGCAAAGAATCTTTAGTCACATCATTGTTCTCTTGAGCAATATGACTTCCTGCCTTGATTCTTTTCAAAAGCATAATTTTTTAAATAACCTTAACAATCTCAAAAGTTTGAATCACATTTTTATACAAGTCCTTAAAACTAGTACTTTGATACAATTCCATCTGCACTGTGACTAGTTTAGGAAATGTTACTTTTTCACTTCTCTAGAATGGAAAGAGTTAGATTCTTGGTCCCCTCTGTTTTCCTATTGTAAGATTAATTTCCATAAAACATAACTGCAAAATATTGGCAGTCAAACATTTCAGCCTCCTCTCAAAGTCTAATGCATTAAAGGTCAATGATAAAATTTGTTTCTCTTAACTTCATGTATATTGTGATATACATTTGTACAGTTATTAAATTATGTAATTACTTCTGGAGGTTTTGACTTCAAATTTGGTTCAATATAAGTTTTGCACCAGATGATTAGCATTTTGTCAGTTGATAGAGTCCACTTGAATGTTTGGAAGTTCCTTTTTGGAAAAAATATGATTAAAACAGACTGATAGTCTACTCGATTTTATTAACTTAAAATTACAGAACTTCTCATGTAAGTAAATCGGTGCACTAATTTGCTGTCTTAAAGGCAATTAGGGTTAAATTAACAACAAATACTTCGGGCAGTTTATGATTCTATTTTTGGATGAATTAAAAGGGATACTGCAATTTAAATCTTGAGATTTACCTAACTAAAACTGAGAATTGATGAAAAATGACTCCTAAACAAAAATGACTCCCCTTTCAGTGTGATGTTTAAAAGTAGCTTATAACATTGGAATTTTTTGGAAATGATAGAGTTTTCCAATGCAAAGAAAAACTGCTCGCCTCGCCTTTTATGGGTATGGTTTCCAACTGCCATCTTAGTTGAGCTTTTAAATAGTGGGTGAAGAAAAGAGAAATTCTATTTAATTTTATCAGAATAAAATATGTTGGACAGGTTGAGAAGTCCAGAATGTATAGGGCAATTGATGGTGTGTATACTTGATGCTCTTAATGTATGTAACTGCAAAAGTGCTGCTGTTTCAATAAATGTGTAGGGAGGAGCAGAAGTTGCATTTTTAAATTGAGGCTACTGCAAAACATGGCAAACTGTTCTGATCTTTGAGGGGAGTTAGATTTAACTGTATATGCTAATTTGTATGCACAGTATACAAGTTGGAGTGTGTTTGCAAGATCACATGAAATTAACATTCATCAAATCAGTTGAATTGTATTGGGAAATGTGAGACTAGTTTCTTTGTTTAATATGAAACCAATTAATACAATGGACAAAAGTTGGTTTTCTATTGTGTTGAAAGAACGAACTTATAGGATTAAAAATATTTTCATAATGTAGTCTCTGATAAATGAAATTATTGCCATATTTAAACGGAGGATCTGTGCTTTACACTGATTTATCTTGATCCTATGGATGGAGGTAAAGTGGGTATTTCTGTGTATCTGATGTCCATGTTGAGCATTCTTGCTTAGTTATGTATGTAACAGCACTGACTGCAAGAAAACACTCACCTCATCAAGAATGTGAATTACAGTAATTGTCACCTTTCATCATTGCAAAAGTTATTCAGTGATAATTGATGCATTTCATTTAATGGTTCGTCTGATCTGATCACATCACTATCTTAATGGATTTCATTTATTTTGGATAACTTTTTAAAAGAAAAGCTGTAGTCAAAGTTTAATTTTGAGTTGATGGCAATAGTAAATTGATCTAATCTAATGACTTCCCATACCATTTAAAACTAAATGTGAGCCAATTTTCTCATTCAGTGGAATGCTCTTTTGTAATTTTAATTTATTTTGAAAAGTGAAACTATCTATGTGAAAACTTCCAAATAAACTGGTTAAGAAAGTGACAGTAGTTACAGTCGTACTCTCTTCACCAGTAACTTTGAATCATAATACATGCAAAGTTACTTTTAGGTTCTAATAGACTTTTAATGAATAGAATCCTAGAAAATAGGCAATAAATTTTTGCTCCTAGAAAAATTTAAGTGCATTACTATAGTGTCCCCCCGTTGGAGTTATTAATTGATGGAATGGTTACTTAAGCCTCTAAGAGGTTGAAAAGAAATTTCCATTAAGATACCAGCAGTGACCATATTATGTATATTTATTGCATGTTGGCAGTTACGTTACTGCATGTTTGATGACAAATACCTAACCACTCTTAGAAATGTTTTCTTTTCATTTTATTGTTGGGTGTGTATGTCAGTTTAGAGTATCTTTTCAGTTATAACTTCTGAAATTGAATCACGACCTGTCATTTAATAACTTCCTGTTGAACAGGGGTACAATGATTTTTGAGAAAGCGGAGATTGAGATTTCCTACCTGTGATAGTGATCATGACCTCAATTTGTATCCTTTTGTGACTTTAAGCTTTTCTACAACTGTCAGCTCTCATTATCTGTGGCCCTCAATTGTAATGGATTAGCAAACAATCAGATTGGGGAGGGGAGGGGGGCAAGAAATAAATCTTGATTTTGGCTGTTTTGATCATAAATATGCTTTTTATTCACTTGTTTTACCTTTGGGTTTTCTACTTCGGTCCTGATCAGTTAGTTTAATCAACCGGAAATTGAATTCTCCAGTATGAGACATTGTTCCACATCATTCAAAATAATTATACATCTTTATCAATATCGGTGAAATAAACCAGTTTTCTTCAAAAAAGAAATTGAATTCACCTCTGTTAGAAAGGTTGAAAGGAATTCTATATATTTTTTAATTGGTTTTGAAAAATTTAGCTACTGTATAAGATTGTCTTTTAAGTATTCTTGATAAAAATTGTTATCCAAAATATAGCAACTCCACCTACCTGTTAGCTCTTTCAAATGGCCAAGTTACAAATATTTGCTGTGTTGACTATTGTTCAAATCCATTATAACACGATTTTTTAAACTTTGATTATTTAAGCAGCAAATCACAGACAGGGGTCAATATTAAAATGAGTGAAAAGCAGATCCAAGAACTCTATACTGTTGGATAGAGACTTCAGTATGAAAGGAAAAATAAGGTTGGAGCCTTAAATCCGAAAGGAAACATTGTAATTAAATATTTGATTTGCGCACCTCCTGCAGACTGGGAAGAATATATAAACACCTTAAGAAATTGAGAAGTGGATAGGTAAGCTTCAGAAATAAGGCAGACGTTTTAACTACTGATTAAATTCCTTTTATTTGCTGTGCAATAGCATTGAAGAAATGTGGATCAGCTTGTTTTCAGGTTCCATGTTGATCTGTCAACCAATCTCTGCTTTGGATTTTTGTGCTGTAAACTGGCTTTTTCTGCACTAGCACCTTTACCATTCTATATAGACTCCAAATTTGAACCTGTTGTTTTGTCACATGGCTTCAAAGTTCCATATCAGTCCTGCCTCCATTTCTTTCACTGGACCATGTGTAGCAAGACATATGTGCATTAATCCTGGAGAAATTGTTTTCATTGATTCTGTTCGTATAGGGTGTAAATTAATCTTTGTGGGACTATTTCCTAAACTTTATGCATGTCTCCAAGAGTCTTAAATGGCATTAGTTATAATCTAACATCTATGATTAAACAGAGTTCTGTTAGTTAGTTTCACCTCAGCACCTTAATGCCAGACTGGTACATTTACTTCAGTAATAGATATGAGTGAGTTAAGGTCGAAAATAGCTATTCAGATGATTCCATTATAGCAAGATACATATTGTAATTGGCATGTTATAATTTTTCTTTTGAAGTTCACAGCCAGCATAGCTGTGAGACGTGAAGGGGTTGTGATGTCATAGATAATATATACCTGAAGAAGCCTGATAGCAGTTGGGTTAATCCATATCCCTTCAGGTGAGTGTCTATCTAGGCATATGCAAGTATGGTTGTAGGATTTGAGGAGGAGTCTATTTCCACTTGCCTTTTTACTAGAGCCAGTTTTCAGAAGCTTTTCCTACCAAGGTAAATACTTATGGAAGCTGAGCTTGAAATAAAAGATTTAATTGATCTGAAACATGGTCTGATCCAGGGTGTAAAATGGAGGTTGGAGTTGTCAAATTTTGAACTATTGCAGTCTAATGTGTACCTCTGAAAATTGTTTAAAACTCTGTTCAGAATGCATGACTTAAAAATAAAACCTGTGTAAATAGTCTGATTTGTACTTGATTTCCACTACCAAACATGTTAAGAGCAGATTTGACTGGTGAAACTGAGCCTGTAGTTTTTGAAAACTGAATGTATCATTCCATTGTTTTTACTGCAAGACTGCATTGTTATAGTACCTCATGGTACTAAAAAAGAATTAAACCTTTGGTTGCATCACCTTTTTCTTCCCCGTGGTTTTCCTCCATTTCATAAGGTGTGCTGCCTGTGCTATTTTATCTTCATCTATGTTTCAAAGTTTTATGGAGTAAATTTATCATTGGGAAATTAAACAATTACTACAAACTTATTTTTGAGATATTGTACAAAATAAAGTCCATTAATCTCCTAAGTGGATGGGACATAAAGGTTGTAAACGCTTACTGGGGACATTTTAGAATTCTATGTATTGTCTTTTGGGTTGGAAGAATTATCATTATTGACTAATAAAAATGGAAAGGTCCATAACTAACATTTTCAGTGTTTTATTACTAGCATGTTGAAGGTTAAATAAGATTGTTACGAAAGACTGTTATTCACTACTTAAAATAATTGTGCTGCAGAAATAAAGCATCAACTTCCCTGTCCAAATCCATACCTCTTATTGACAATCTCCTGTGCCTTTAAATATTTCTCATTTTATCCCTAATGGGTGTCTTTAGTTTTTATCCAAAACTGAAAACTAACTGGCTTGTAAATGTTGTGCATACAGTCATTTCGCTATAATGCTTTAGTTCCATTCTTGTGCACGGTGTTATAAGAAAATTGTGTAATAGCAGCACTTTTTAAACTAATGGGGCTGGAATCTCGTTATAACCAAAATATCCTTTAAAACGTGCTTTAGAAAATGCCCCTAATTCGTCAATCATGTTATAGCGAATTTGCATTAATGAAACATGTTATAGCAGAATGACCTGTATCTCAGATCTACCTTGAACTGTTTGGGTGAAGTTTTCTTCTGAAATGTTGATTTCATGTGAAATCCGTATCCTCTCCAGAGAAGATGCTTTAAACAAAATAAATATCATCCAAGGAAGATGTAAAAGATTTTCCAAAAACACAAACAAAATGCTTGAGCACTTCTACAATCGCAAGTTGGTTTAATTTCTTTGGTCCACAGTCTGTTTTTATTGTACTTCAGACCAAAAACTACAGAAGAGCAGGAGAGGAAGCACACCCCAATGGTGTCAACTTCCTTGTACACTGGTTTCAAGATGATTAAAATTCATAAACTGCAGACAATTATATCTGCTGGTGGAAAGCCTGCACAGTGACTGTCATTGGAAAGATTTCAAGGTGATTAATTGACATTTCTGGGGGAGAAAGTAGGCAGAAAGATACTTGGTGTGATGAGTTGAATAGAATGCAACCATTCCTAACAGAATAGCGCAGTTTCTAAGGAGTGTATGAAATAGTGTTTTCTTTCTAGAATCTATTTATTTTATGGTGTCTCAATAGCATTCCTAAGCACTCTTTCTTCTTATCTCCTCTCCTTCTGCTCCAAGCATTTTTTTTTCCCCACATTGGCATTTGCATCGCTGGCATTGAACTGCTGCCCATTGTGTGGATAGACCTCATATGTGACTTTCCAGAATTTTGATCAAATACCAATGAGGGACCAGTGCTTTATTTACATAAAATGGTCTGTGACCTGGAGGAGAACTTAAAAGTATTGATGTTTTCATGTCACTGCTGTCCTAGTCCTTCTGGTCACAGGTTTAGAAAGTGACTTACCTGACTTACGTGTAACAATGCATTTTGTCACTGCCCTCTGGTTTATAGAGGTTCGTTTTTTTTTTAATCCTTGGTGTCTCCTTTATGGTTTACCTTAGGATATTGCCTTTGTTTTGCTCCAATCCTTGTCCCATGGAGCTATCTCATCTGCAGTAATATTTTCTGACACTATGATCACTTAAGTGTGCTATATAAAAGATACTATAGTCCTACTGGACTGTAGGCTGCACACTCAGTACAGAGAGAAAGCTGGTGTTTTAACCTGAGGATTACAAAGTCTTGGGCAAGGGAAGAAGTTCATGGGGAGAATTCATCATGGTAACCACAGTCAGTTGAGTGTGCTATATAGATCATTGGCATCCATTTTGCTTGTCTATTTGCCCATCAGTGAGTATGTCTGAAGGCTTAAGTTTTAGTTTGCAAGTGAATGCTGAGAACACTATTTCTGTCATTACCTTCAACACTTTACACCAATGTGCCTTCTCACTAATTGGCTGATGTTAAACTTGTTGAGCATGAGCTGAATAAAACAAGACAACAGAGATTCTGTTCATATTTCGCGACAACTTCACATGATTCCATCCTGCCATTCAACAATTTGCTCAGATGTCACCAAAACTAATTATTTCAATACCCAACTAATGGGCACTATTTGCATCCATAGCTGAACTGCATACAAGTTTTTTAGTCACCTACAAGATCACATGTACCCCATCCACCTAAGTGCGTCATGTTCTTGTTCTTCACCCTTTTAAAATTTGGCTCCCTATTCCCAAGGTTAAAATTATAGTCTATAAGTTTCCCTCCGGCTCTAACCCTTTCCGTACCTTTAACTTCATTCTGCCTTCCTTTTTGTTGTGTGCATCTCCACCCCATTAATATGTCTCCTTTTCTCTTCATGCCCTCACCTTTTGAAGAGTTTGCAAGGTTTCATCCCAGAACATTTGAGTACCCTTCCTGACCCAGCAAACTGCCCCCCCCCCCCCCCCCTGCGCAACCTTGTCTTGTTACTTTCCGTACTTATCAAAAGATTTCCTTTTTAGCATGTCCTTCAGTCACCATCCCTACCTGATTTGTCTAAATTTTGCCTCTTTGAAGATCTTTGGACCTTGTTAAAGTAACTATATTAAAGGGTATGTTTTTGTTATTTCAGTTTTAAGTTAAGAAAAATTGTATCCAGCTTGCTTACCTATTACTCATCCATGTGCTAATTCTAAGGATCTCTCAAGTGATGACAGTTGTAAAGATCATGTTTTTTTTCTGTATTTATAATTGTGAACTGAAATGAGAAAGCAGGCGTTTTAAACTAAGGATTGCTGAAAGATTATTGAAGTTTTTAAAAGCAAGTAACACTCAGGGCCATTTACACAGCTACTTGTTCAAGCAGTAGGTGGTGTAGTTTGCAGATGAACTGAAGCCAAGGATTGTAACAAATGAAAATTCAGCCAGTAACGAGTAGCTGACTTGTGGAGTAATGATCAGTTACTTAAAAAGGTCTCTGCTTATCTACAACTATGGTTCTGCTAACTGAACAGCATGGGGCTGTGAACAACTCAATAGGGCAACAGAGCTCCATCAGCTCAGGAGCTTCCTGTTCTCTAGTAAAAAGCTGTTTTAAGACTTGACAGACTTAAGTACTTGACTATTTTTGATAAATCAAATAGAAAATGGTGATCACTTATTGTCGCATGTACAGGCAGATCAAAGTGCATAAGGGTAATAGAATAGCATGTAATACAACAGGGTGTGGAATGCAATATTATGGCTGCAGACAAGGTGCACTAAGAGCAAGATCAGAAGTCTAAACAGAAGCTGTTCTTGAATCTGTTGATGTTTTTAAGGTTTTCTATTTTCTGCCTAATAGAAGAGGTTATAATTTTGGTTGCGGGGTGGGGGGGGTGTTGGCTTTGATTGTTAAAATAGTGGCAGTGAGAAGTATAGATGAGAATAGATGGATGGAAGTTTGGCTTGTGAGAGGGACTAGGCTGTGTTCACAACTCTTAGAGTGCTGGATGGAGCAGTTGCCATACTAAGCTGTGGTGCAGCCGGATGGAATGTTTTCTATGGTGCATCTATAAAAATTGGTAAGAGTCCTTATGGACATGCTGAATTTCCTTAGCCTCCTGAGGAAGTATAGGTGTTATGTTTTCTTGACTGTTGTATCAATGTGGGTGGACCAGGACAGATTATTGGTGATTGTCACTCCTAGGAACGACAGTCGATCACCTCCACCTCTGCTTCATTGATGTAGATATGGATGTGCTCTCCATTTTGCTTCCTGAAGTCAATGACTCGGTCTTTCCCTGACATTGAGGGAGAGATTGTTACCTTTTGCACCATGCCACCAAGCACTCTATCTCTTTCCTGTATTCAGTCTTGTCATTGTTTGAGATCCAGTCTACAAAGATGGTGTTGTCAGTGAACGTGTAGATGAAGTTAGGGTGAAATTTGGTCTCTCAGTCATGTGTATGGGGAGTATAGTAAGGAGCTGAGTATGCAGCCTTGTGTGGTACTGGTGTTAAGGATTTTTGTCATGGTGCTGTTGCCTCTTCTCACTGATTGCGGTCTGTGTGAAAGGAAGTCGAGAATCTGGGTGCAGAAGTCAGAGCAGAGACCAAAATATGGGAGTTTAGAGATTAATTTGGTTGGAATTAGTGTTAAAGGTAGAGCTGTCGCCAATAAGTAAAAGCCCGCCATAGATATTCTTCTTCTTATCAAGATTTTTCAGGGATGAGTGCAGGGCTAGGGAGATGGCATCCGCTGTGGACCTGTTGCAACGGTAGGCAATTTTCAAGGTGCAGATTGGGAGGCTACAGTCAATGTAAGCCATGACCAATCTCTCAAAGCACTTCATAATTATGGAGATCTGAGCCACCACGTGGTAGTCATTGAGGCACGCATGAGTTTTCTTTGGTGCTTGGATGATGACTGTGTCCTTGAAACAGGTTGAGATTTCAGATTGTGGGAAGGAGAGGTTAAAGATGTTTGAGGCCTGAGCACACAGCCAGGCACTCAATCTGGGCCAGTCCCTTTCTATGGATTCACCTTCAAGAAGGCTGATCTGACATCTGCAACAGCAACTGAAGAAATGGGTGCATCCAAAGCTGTTGGAACAGGTCAGACCATTTCACTGACCTTGTGTTTGAAATGAGTGTAAAATGCATGGAGCACATCAGGAGGGGATATATTTTTGTCTGCTATTCTGATCTTAGTTTTGTAGCCTATTATGGTCGTAGGCCTTGCCACAGATGGTCCATGTGGTTAATTTGGGTCTCTAGTATTGCCTCTGGTATTTTGCGCATGATTGAGCATTTGTTTCCCATGTATTGGTGTTAATAGAGTAGATCTTCATAGAGGCATTAGGGTTGTCTTTGCAGGGTTTTTGGCTTCTGTGTGAATGGGCTATCCTTTAAGATTTAGGGGGTTTGAGGTATAAAACTTTTTTTTTTGCTTAATAATTCAGAACTTTTTATAACCATGAAGTCCTCAGTTGTGCATGACCTGATGAGGTAACAAACAACCAGTATTTATGAATCAAGTAGAATTTGTTCAGCAAGATCTTTCAAATAATTTGCACAAACAGTTTGTGAACACAATCTGCAACTTTCTTATCCTTCAAGGCCTAGGATTCCTTGAATATTATCAGTGGGGAGGCAATACCCAGGTACCTAGTGGTATTATCATTAGTAATCCAGAAAGTCAGCAAATGGCCTGGGGACCAGGGTTCAAATCCTACCATGGCAGATGGTGAAATTCAATAAATATCTGGAATTAAAAATCTAATCATGAAATGACTACCAATTGCCAGAAAAAAACATCACTCGCTATAAAGTCTAAACAAAGAAATAAGCCATTCTGATCACCTGTGATTGACCCAGGTACCGGAAATTACAATGACAAATCCAGCCTTGTTAACCCTGCAAACTCCCCTTAATAGCTGGGGACTAGTGTGAAAATTGAGAGTTGTCTTTCAGACCAGTCAAGCCAAAGGCCTGATAGTCATACTCCTGGTATCGTACCTTCCTGCTTGCTTGGTACCACATCCTCAAACAGTAGCATTGTGTACTACCTGCAAGATGCACTGCAGAAATTGACCAAAAATCTAAAGACAGCCTCTTCGAAACCCATGACCACTTCTATCTAGAAGGACATGTGCAAGTTCTCCTCCAAGCTACTCACCATTCTGTCTTGAAAATATGTTACACTTGTTCACTCACTGGTTCAAAAATCATGAAATTCCCTCCCTCACAACATTGTGGGTTGACCTGCAGCACATGAGCTGCAGCAGTTCAAGAAAGCTGTTCACCTTCACCTTCTCAAGGGCCAAGTCCCATGTAAGAGATTGTGTAAAATATAAAGTGTATGTGACTGTTTAGAAAATTGGTTAGCAGACAGGAAACAGTTGAACTAAATGGCTCTTTTTCTGAACGGCAGGCAGTGGCAAGTGGGGTGCCGCATGGATAGGTATGAAGACCCCAGCCAGTCATAATAGGTGTTAATGATTTAGATGTGGGAATTTAAATGTAATATCTCAAAATTTGAAGATGAGACAAAGCTGTGAGAAGAATGCAGAAATGTTGCAATGTGATTTAGACAGGCTGAGTAAGTGGGAAAATGCACAGCAGATGCAGTACAATCTGGATAAATGTATTGTTCTCCACTTTAGCAAAAATAAGAAGACATTTGGCTGTATATTAAGGGGGAAATGTTTGAGACCTGGGTGTCTGTGTGCACCTGTCTCTGAAAGTAAATGTGCAGGTGCAGCAATTAGTATGAAGTCGATCTGTATGTTGGCATTCATAGTAAAAGGATTCAAGTACAGGAGCAGGGATGTCTTGCTGCAGTTATACAGGGTATTGGTGAGGTCACACCTGGAATATTGTGTGCAGTTTTGGCCTCCTTATCAGAGGAAGGAGCTGTTGCTGTAGAGGGAGTGCAGTGAAGGTTCACTAAATTGATTCCTAAAATGGCCTGACTTATGAGGAGCGATTGAGTTGGTCAGGATTGTATTCACTGGAGTTTAGACAATTGAGGGATGGACCTCAAATCAGTACCACTTTAACAGGAGCCTTAACAGAGTTAGATGCAGGAAAGCTGTTCCTGATGGTGGGGAGTCCAGAACCCGGGGTCACAGATTAAGGGGTAAATCTTTCAGCACTGAAATGAGAAGGAATTTCTTCATCGACAGAGTGGTGAGCCTGTGGAATTCTCTGCCACAGAAGTGGTTCAAGCCAAAACCCTCATGTTTACAAGGAGGTAGTTAGATATTGTAGCTAAAGGGATCAAGGATATTGGACCATATAGGGGAATATGAAATTTGGAAACTGGAGTCTTTGCACATTTTACTATGGTTTCTGAGGTGTAATTATTCTGAAAGAGTTCAGCATAGCATCTCTCCAGATACAGACAAAGAAAGGCATCACCAATGCTGGCAATATTCAAAGAATCTTAGTCTATGAAGAATAAGAAACTTCCATGACGTCATCACTGCTGGTTTGTAAGTATTTATAAAATTGTCCTTAAACTTGGCCTGATTTGTAACTGCCTTATTAGGTGGTGCAAAATAGAGGCCTCATTATTATAAAATAAGAATGTGCCACTTCGAACTTTTATCTGGAAGAATTTTAAACTTCCGGCTGCAGTAGTAATTGAGATGAAGGTGGTACTCCTGTGCTGTTAAGGTGTTCCAAAATATTGATGTGAATATGAATAAAGAGATATTTCCAAATGACGCTGATGCATACCTTTTAAGATGGTGGTGTTTCTTTGTGCATGCTGACCTGTTCCTTCTAGGTAAATTATGGATTTGAAATGTGTTGTCAAAGAAGCATTGGGATGGTGGGATTGTCAAGAGAAGAAAATTGAGAAAAATAGGTTTGTATTGTCAGGAAATGCTATGAAAAACATTTCCCATTACAGGAAGTGATAGAGATGTAGATTGGATGTTTCTTCTGGCTGCTGAGTCTCGATCCGTGGGACAAGGGATAAGGGTTAGTCCATTTAAAACTGAGATAAGGAGCAGGTTCTTCACTCAATGATGAATCATCAGAATCCTCTTCAAGGGGCTTAGAAATTCAATTGAGCATGATCAAGCCCTAAACTAATAGATTTCTGTGTGCAAATTGATCAAGTGACAAGGTACTGAATAGTTATTTTCAGTAATTAATCATTGACTTGATGTAAGCAAGTGAAGAATTAAATTTGGTTGTGGTTCATTGTAAAACACTTTCTGTAAGGAATTAAGCCATATGACCAATTCAAAAGTAAGATCATGGGTTATACTTTTGTAGTTACTTTTATAGTTCAAGCTTAGTTTGAGCTGAGAAGTTTTTTTTTACTCAAAGATACAGCAATGTTTTAAATGGTTTAGTTCTGTAACATAAAGTATGTAACAGGGCTATGTATATAGTTTTGTATAGTTAATATAGGCTTTAATTTGTTTTGGATGTCAGTAGTTTGGGGAGTAGCATCTAGCTTTTCTTAAAGGCCATTGATAAATTTTGGAAAAAAATCAAAATCACAGCACCAGGTTATTGTCCAACAGGTTTATTTGGAAGCACTAGCTTTCGAAGAGCTGAGTGCTTCAGGTGGTTGTGGAGCCGAATCATAAGACACAGAATTTTTGGAACCGGATTGCAATGTCATGGAATGTAATAAGCAAATTTAGTTTGTCTTTCGTCTTTTAGAATGATCATGTTAGTTTCGGTTCCTTCATATGTTAATCCCAAACTTTTTTAAAGTTACATTCTCGAGATAGCTTTTAACAATAGGTGCTAAAACTCAGCGCATTGAAGGTGTGTAGTTAGTCTGTCTGTGTCCCAATGTTAGGTCAGACTGATTCTATTTCTAAATTGGGATTTACAGAATCTTAGATGCAGTCTTTGAGCAAAATAAAATGTAATTCTGCATTTCACCCCACAAACTTTTGTCTGCGCATGTAGGGGAGACTGTGTGTGCGTGTTTTTTTTTTGTGGGTGTGGGGGGGGTGGTTGAGTGCCTGTGTCTTATGATTCTGCTCCACAAATACCTGATGAAGAAGCAGTGCTTCAAAAGCTACTGATTCCAAATAAACCTGTTGGACTCTAACCTGATGTGTGATTTTTAACTTTGTACACCCCAGTCCAACACCGGCACCTCCAAATCATCGAAAAAAATTCAATGTCTCATTTGGGATATTTAGGATGTGAGTTAATCACTGGGCAATGACACTACAGACTCTAAGCATGTGCCTACATTGTTCTATGATGCACCATTTTATGGTAGAGATCTATGATATTTGTAAGTTTGCCTTTTTTTAAATAAAAAGGACAATTTTTATTAAAATAATTGGCATGTTAAAGAATGAACAAGGTGATATTACCAAGGTGCCTTTTTAAAAAAAAACTAATCAGGAATTAGGCAAGCATTACCATTGCATTCATGTATTAGTAAGTCTTAAGGAGGAAGACAGGAGAACTTCAGACAACAAAACAGAACAAGAGACCAATGCTAAGTCAACCAGTGTTATAAACTGGTATTGCAGAGTGCATCATCTGAAAACTACTACTTATTAATAGTGCCATAGTGCTTTGTAGCACACCAAGTCAGCACCTGTCAAAAACAACCACCTGACTACGTTCTAATCACATTTTATGCATCTCATTCATGTCTCCTCAGCTCCAGAAATGTATTGAATAGAATGGATCTCGCTTCATAACCAAAACACTTAGCCCAAGCAACATCTTGATAAGTCTCCTCTGCACCCTTTCCAGTGCTATCATATTCTTCCTATTATGTAAATTCTTGAGCAGTATACAAAACCCTAGCTGCAGTCTAATCAACACTTTGTATAGTTCGAGCATCATCTCCCTGTTCTTAAACTGCATGCCTCAGTTAATAATAGCAAGTATCCCATATGCCACATTAATTCCTTTACCTGGCAATCCTACTACCTTGAGGGCTTGATGGATGTGAACTCCAGTCGCTCTGATCCTGCTTCACAGGATCTTAGTGTTCATCATTTATCCCCTTGCCTTTTTTTGTCCTGCCCAAGTGCATTGCTTTGTACTGAACTGAATTGAATTCTATTTGCCAATGATCAGTCTGTATACAACCAGCTGTAACGAAGGGCTGTCCACAGCGTTTACCAATCTACCCATTTCTGTACTCTCTGCTAAATTACTGATCAACCCTGCTATGTTAAAGTCTAAATCATTTATGTGCCACAAACAGCAAGGGCCACAGCACTGATCTCTGTGGAACCCCACCCCACACAGGTTTCCAGTACAAAAATGCACCTCTGTGATCACCTCTACTTCCTGCCACTCAGCAAATCTGAATCCAATTAACTTAATTTTCCTTGGATCCTATAGCCTCTTACCACCACGATCAGTTTCTCATGGGACCTTAGCAAATGCTTTGTTGAAATCTATGAATTTCTTCGGCATCTGATACGTTTTCACAAGTTTTACAGAATTTAAGTTTATTTGTCACTGCTATGGGCCTTATAACTAGTCAAGATTACTGAACTTTGAGCTTGTCTGCCTGAAACATTTGTGATTATTATTATGCCTTTAACAGATGTGCTCTATTATGTTTCTCTTGCAGAGGGTATTGTCATAGTGCTGCTGAAATGTCTTCTTCAAACAGGCAGTGGGTAAACAGCTTGGAGTTATCCCTGAGTGTTTTCTTTAAAGAAGACGAAAGACTCCTGAGTGGGCAGGTCAGGGCTCACAGAGACCAGGAAGGTTTTTAGTTTTGCTTTCAGTTAGTTGAGTAGGTTTTTGCTGACTGCCGGAGCTAAAAGCTTAAGTTCTCTATTGTTAGAGAAAAGGTTTTGGACAACAAGGCTTCCTCTTAAAAGTCAAAAGGGGAAAATTGCTTGTTTCTTCTGGACTGGAGAGAGCCAGCAAATAAGAACTATAGCTGTTCTGCCGAATCGCATTTTTGCCAAAGGGTGTCCTTATAGGATGTCACCTATATTGGAACAGCTGATTAAAGTCAGAGTCATAAAGATGTACAGCATGGAAACAGACCCTTCAGTCCAACTCATCCAGGCCAACCAGATGTCTCAACATAATCTACTCCCAATTTGCCAGCACTTGGCCCATATCCCTCTAAACCCTTTGTATACATATACCCATCCAGATGCCTTTTTAAATGTTGCAATTGTACCAGCCTCCACCACTTCCTCTGGCAGCTCATTCCATGCACACACCAACCTCTGCATGAAAAAGTTGCCCCTTAGGTCCCTTTTATATCTTTCCCCCCTCACCCTAAACCTATGGCCTCTAGTTCTGGACTCTCTCTCTCCCCCCCTCCCCCCCCCCCCAGCCCAGGGAAAAGACTTTATCTAGTTATCCAATCCATGTCCCTCATAATTTTATAAACCTAAGGTCACCCCTCAGCCTTCAAAATACATTATCTTGTTAAATATTTCAATAAAGATATGCCCATTCTTTTTGTGTTTGTAAGAATAAAGTGTATTTTGATTACTGCTTGCTGGTGGACCAATTGAATGATAGCTAGAAGACAGCACCTTACACTTACCTTTTTTAAAAAAAAATCTAAGTTAGATTCTAGGCTATCTCCATAATATACTTTTGGAGGTCTGGTCTCATCCATAACTCATTGTAATTATCTAAGTAAACCCAAAATCTTAGAATGCACAGAGGTTGCATTGAGGCAGGTGTTCATCCCATGATACAATTGAATGGCAGCGCAGGGTCGAGGAGCTGAATAGTCTGCTTTTTTTAATTGGCTATGTGCAATATGTCATGTTTAACCTTTGCAGAAGGTGTGAATGTTGAAGATGTGGGAGGGCCATCAAACGAATGGGCTGCTTTATCCTGGATGTGTCAAGCAGCCCCCTCTCTTCCCCAAAGTGATGGTGATTCTGCACTCAAATCAGGCAACTGGAGAGCATTCCTTTGTACCAGACTTGTCTTGTATATTGTGAATAAACTTTCAGGATGTAAGCAGCTGGTCCTTACCTAAAACCTAAGAGTTCTAGATGCTGGAAATCAGAAACAAAATCTGAAATTGCTGTTCGAACTTGGTAGGAGTCTGGCAGCATCTGTGAAGATAAAACAATTAATGTTTCGAATCCATTGACCCGAATGTGTTCTGGAGGAGGATCACTGGACCTGAAACATTAACATTCGCTCCACAGATGCTGTCAGACCTGCTGAGGTTTTCCAGCAATTTACAGTTTCATTCAGTCACTTAACTACTCAATGGCACAGTATTTACTTAGCTGGTCAGGTTAAGTTTCTGGTCAGTGATAATGCCTAGGATTTTAGGTGATATTTTCAAAGTTGGTATTGCTATTGAGTGGGAGAAAGTGAGGACTGCAGGTGCGGGAGGTCAGAGTCACGAATGTGCTGCTGGAAAAGCACAGCAGGTCAGGCAGCATCTGAGGAGCAGGAGAATCGATGTTTCAAGCACTCCTAATGAAGGGCTCATGCCCGAAATGTCGATTCTCCTCCCTGGATGCTGCCTGACCGGTGCTTTTCCAGCACTACCCTCTATTGCTATTGAATGTCAATAATTGTTAAATTCTGTTTGTTTGTAATGTTTATTCACCCAGCTCTTGAGTGGCACATCAGACCAGGCTCAGGGTGTAAATTAGTGCATGTTGCAGAAGCAGTGCAGAATTTATTTTCATGGGGGTGAAACTACTTTTTCACTTAACAGAAGTCATAAAGAAACTCAAAACTAGACCAACATTGGTCTTCAGCTTCTGCTTTGTTCAAATCATTGGAGGAATCCAGTCGAGAACAAAGAAAATTTACAGACCAGGAACAGGCCCTTCGGCCCTCCAATCCTGAGCCGATCCAAATGTACTGTCTAAACCTGTCGGTCAATTCCTAAGCATCTGTATCCCTCTGCTCCCCACCTACTCAGGCAGGCACAGTAGATTCATTTAAGATGCATCTGGACTGCCTCTACCACTTATGCTGGCAACGCGTTCCAGACACCCACCACCTCTGTGTGAAGTACTTGCTGCATGTATCCCCCTTAAACCTTCCTCTCACCTTGAAAGCATGACCTCTTGTTATGGAATCCTTCACCCTGGGGAAAAAACTTGTCTCTAGCCACCCTGTCTGTACCCTTCATGATTTTGTAAACCTCAATCAGGTCCCCCCTCAATCTCCTTTTTTTCTAATGAAAATAAACCTAACCTACTCAACCTGTCTTCATAGCTAGCACCTTCCATACCAGGCAACGTCCTCATAAGCTTTCTCTGCACCCTCTCCAAAGCGTCCACATCCTTTTGGTAATGTGGTGACCAGAACCTGTACACCGTATTCTAAATGCGGCCGAACCAATGTCTTGTACAATTTTAACATGACCTGCCAGCTCTTATACTCAATACCCCGTCCAATGAAGGCAAGCATACTTTCTGCCGCCTTGACCACTCTATCCAGCTGTGCAGCAACCTTCAGGGTAAAATGGACCTGCACTCCCAGATCTCTCTGCCCATCAACTTTTCCCAAGGTTCTTCTGTTCATTGTATAATTCGCTCTAGAATTAGTCTTGCCAAAATGCATCACCTCACATTTGTCTGGTTTGAAATCCATCTGCCACTTTTCCGCCCAACTCTCCAGTCTATGTATATCCTCCTGTATTCTTTGACAGTCCCTTATGCTTTCTGCTACTCCACCAATCTTCGTGTCATCTGCAAACTTGCTGATCATACCAACAGTGACCTCTTTCAGATCATTTGGGTATATTACAAACAACAATGGCCCCAATACTGACCCTTGCAGAACACCACTGGTCATCTTTCTCCATTTCGAGAAACTCCCTTCAACTACTACTCTCTGTCTCCCTGTTGCTCAACCAGTTCATTATCCACCTCGCTAGAACACCCTGCACACCATGTGACTTCACTTTCTTCATTAGTTTACCATGGGGAACCTTATCAAACACTTTACTAAAGTCCATGTATATGACATCAACAGTCCTTCCTTCATCAATCAACTTGGTCACTTCCTCGAAGACCTCCATTAAGTTGGTTAAGGCACAATCCCTCCCGCACAAAACAATGTTGCCTATCACTGATAAGGCCATTCTTTTCTAAATATAAATAGATCCTATCCCTCAGTACCCTCTCCAGCGACTTTCCCACCACCGACATCCGGCTCACTGGTCTGTAGTTACCTGGAATATCCCTACTACCCTCCTTGTACAGGAGAACAACATGAGCAACCTTCCAGTCCTCTGGCACCTCACCTGTATTTAAAGATGCCACAAAGATATTTGTCAGGGCCCCAGCTGTTTCCTCTCTCGCCTCCCTCAGCAACCTGGGATAGATCCCATCCAGTCCTGGGGATTTATCCACCTTAATAACCTCTCACCTACCCAACACATCTTCCTTCTTTATGTCAGCTTGATCCAGACTAATCAAACTTGTATCTCTAATCTCAAGATTCATCATGTTCCTCTCCTCAATAAATACTGATGCAAAGTAATCATTCAGAATCTCACCCATTTTCTCAGGTTCGACACACAGCCTTCCTTCATTATCCTTTAGAGGACCAATCCTTTCTCTAGTTACCCACTTGCTGCTTATATAAGAATAAAATGCATTGGGATTCTTCTTAGTTCTGCTTGCTAAAGCTACTTCATGACCCCTTTTAGCCCGCTTGACTCCTCATTTGAGACTTGTCCTACTCTTCTGATATTCCTCCAGGGCCCATTCTGTTCTTAGCTGCCTCGCCCTTATGTATGCTTCCCTTTTCCTCTTGGCTAGTCATACAATTTCTCCTGTCATCCACGGTTCATGAATTTTGCCTGTCCTATCCTTTGCGTTCAATGGGACATGCCTATCCTGCACTATCTTTAACCTATCTTTGAAAGCCTCCCACATATCAAATGTGGACTTCCCTTCAAATAGCTGTGTCCAATCCACATTTCCGAGCTCCTGCCTAATTTTGATATAATTGACCTTGGCCCAGTTTAGTACTCTTCCCTTAGGACCACACTCACCTCTATCTACGAGTATTCTAAAACTTACAGAATTGTGGTCACTGTTCCCAAAGAAATCCCCCACTGCAACTTCTACCACCTGTCCTGGCTCGTTCCCCAGTACCAGGTCCAATATGGCCCCTTCTCTTGTCGGAGCTGTTGACATACTGCTCTCGGAAACTCTTCTTACAAATTCTACCCCTCCAAACCTTTCCTGTTTTGCTTTTGTAATGATCAAAGTATTTCTTAAATCAATGATTGAATTGGAATGTTTGTAAAGAGAAGGACATCACACCACTATGACCTGGTGAGGAGAGGTGATTTGGTTCTGTTGTTGAGCCTCTCTCTAGTTGTGGCTCTCGCATTTCGGTTATAAAGGCATAATTAACTAGAACAAAGTTGAGCCAGTTACCATGATTTCATTGTGTGAAAAAGAGTGAACGTTATTACCTGCTAAACCTTTGGGGGGGTGGGGGAATCAAACACGTGATAGGTAATAAATTTTTAAAAGGGTGAATGTTTAGTATAGATAGAAAAATAGAGGCTAGTTGGGGCTCTTGAACTGCAGTAGTGTCCCTCCCTCTGATCCAGGAGGCTGGAGTTAAAGTCCTATCTGCTCCAGAGGTATGTAATAACATCTCTGAAGGGATTGATTTCAAACAAATGGAAAGTCTTTGAAGTGTTCAATTTCTAATGAGTCCAGTTGTTTGTTTGTTGGCTTGGCAGTGGCTGAACCTGTCAATCTATGAAAAGAGTTCCCAGTGAATGGCTGGTGGCCCTGAAGGAAACTGGATTGAACTTTACATTGATTTACATTGAGGGAGAGAGAGAACTGGGTCAGACTTATCTAATAAGGGCACTAATGCAGTTTGAAGTGAGTTGGCAAATCATGTGAAAATTTACAAAATAGACATTTAAGGGGATATTTTCAAATATGTAGAATAGATACTTTCTAATGAGTAAGAAATATTCCAAAGGCTGGACGATCTTTTCTAGAAATGTTAAAGATTGCATCCAACTTAAAATAAAAGTCTATCCTTGTCTAAAGGCAGGTGGCATATCAGAAGATTAGGCTGTTTTTTTTCAAATGGTTAAAAAATTAATAATGGAAAAATTAGAGTAAGATTGAAAGTTAGCCAAACATGACAACAGTAAGAGTTTCTAAGAACAATTAAAGAGCTAACAAAGTGAGTACTGATCCTCTAGAAATTAAGTCCAGAACTAGAGGGCATAGGTTTAGGGTGAGAGGGGAAAGATCTAAAAGAGACCTCAGGGGCAACTTATTCACGCAGAGGGTGGTACGTCTGTGGAATGAGCTGCCAGAGGAAGTGGTGGTGGCTAGTACAATTGCAACATTTAAAAGACATCTGGATGGGTATATAAATAGGAAGGGTTTGGAGGGTTTTGGGGCAGGTGGCACTAGATTGGGTTAGGATATCTGGTCGGCATGGATGGGTTGGACCGAAGGGCCTATTTTCATGCTGTATATCTCTTTGACTCTAATTAATAATGGAAATTAAGGTGGCCAATGAATCGAATAGGTGTTTTGGATCTTTGCCATATCACTTTGGAGGGTACAATTGACATCCCAGAAGCAGCATTGAATCAAGAAATGGAAGGGAGCAAAAGCAGAAGTACAACCACCGAAGTGGCACTGAATAAATTATTGAAGCTATAGGGGGCCAAGGACTATATTACAGAATCTTAGTGACTGGTGAGATTATTGATCCAGTGATTTTAATTTACAAAAACTCATTTGGTTCAGGGACGGTCCCAATAGATTGGAGAGTAGCAAATGTGATTGTCTTCAAAAAGAGAGGAAGACAAACTGGGAAACCATAGGGCAGTTATCTTTGCATCTGTCATAGAGAAAATCTTCAAAGTTATCATTGAAGAACTGAGAAATAAAGGGATGATCATCTTATTGGGATTGTATTATGGACTACCCTCCCCTCCCAAAAAAAAAGTCAGTGAGAAATTAAGAAACAAATTTGTAAGGAGATATCAGTTATCTAAGAATAATAGGATGGTTATGGTAGGGGATTTTAACTTTCCAAACATAGACTGGGGCTGCCATCGTGTTGAGGGTATAATCAGTGAGGAGTTTAAGTATGTATAAGAAAATGTTCTGATTCAGTATGTGGATGTACCTACCAGAAAAGGTGCAACATGTGAACTACTCTTGAGGAAATAAGGCAGGGCAGGTGACTGAGGTGTCAGTGGGGGAGCGCTTTGGGGCCAGCAACCATCATTCTATTAGTTTTAAATTAGTGTTGGGGAAATAATATATAAGATCTAAAAGTTGAAGTTCTAAATTGGAGGAAGGCCAATTTTTGTGGGCTATACATTTCTATGACTAAGTTATAAGAGGGATTTTAAATAAATTCAAGGTACTCAGGTGGAGTCAACAGTGAATGGGCAATCGAATCTATTGAAATTCTTCAAGGGTGTAAGATGCTTTGGATAAACAGTAGATATATTGTATTCTAATCACCAGGAGACTGTTGATAAATTGTCATAAATGAAAGCTTATGGTGTGTGGAGTAGCATATTGGCACAGATAAAATATTAATTTGCTAATAGTGAGAATTGAAGTTAAAGTAGACTGGATATCCCCCCTCTTAGGTCTTCCAAATTTTGTCATCTTTAGACTGGTGTGAGAAGAAACTATTTAATATTCTTGCATACTGTGCATCGAAGAATATTCTGATGAATTGGGTGTCTGAGAACCTGCCAGGCTTGCTGGGATGGCAGAAATTAATTATGGAGCACTTTCCCTTGGACATTTTTTACAAACATGGTGCACCACAAAACAGACCATTTTTATCAGACATGGCAGCCCTACTTGAGTTATTTGGATATAGATTTGTCAGTTATCTTAACTAGGGCATTGTTTAACAGATGGTTAGGTTTGTCAAGCCATGGGCTCTGGAAGGGGTCTCCTGAGTTACTATGAGTATATATACAATGCTCCCGTTCCTTTGTTTGGGAACTTTGCACCAAGCATAGCTGTTCTATGTTCTATGTTTTTTTTGGGGGTTTTTTTTGATTTTATTAGTTATTGGTGTTGCTTTACACTTAAGGTTTTGTATTATAGGGTAGGTTAGTAGTTAGTAGACAGTAGTATTGTAATTTTTTTTTATTATACTGATATTTTATTTTTCAATTTTATATTTGTAAAGTTTAAAAAAATTTGCTAATATATTTACAAAAAAAACTTGCTAATAGCACAAAATAGGTATAAATCTTCTCAGGTTGGGAAGATGTGACTAGTGGCACATTATTGTGGGTATCACAGAGACATGGCTGCTAGGGGAACTAAATGTTCAAGGTTACACGTCAATCAGATGGGCAGAGGGGGTGGGATTGCCTTGTTTGTAAGAAATGAAATGAAGTCGATAGCGAGTAGTGATAGAGTCAAAAGGTATTGAATCTATGTGGGTAGAGTTGAACTGAAAAGGACAAAAGACCATGATCAGAGTTGTGCACCTGCACGTTCACCAATATTATTTATTGTATCCGTTGCTCCCGATTGAGGTCGTCTCTACACTGGGGAGACTGGAGCCTCTTAGTAGAGCACGTTAGGGAACATCTCCGGGACACCTACGCCAATCAACCCCACCACCCTGTGGCCCAACATTTCAACTCCCCCTCCCACTCTGCCGAGGACATGCAGGTCCTGGGCCGCCTCCACCGCCGCGTCTTCACCACCCGATGCCTGGAGGAAGAACGCCTTCTATGCTACTTTCTCCCCACCCCCACCCTCCTCTCATTTATCTCTCCACTCTGCAGGCACTGCCTGTATTCCTGATGAAGGGTTTTTGACCGAAACATTGATTTTTCTGCTCTTCAGATGCTGCCTGACCTGTGCTTTTCCAGCACTCTAATCCAGACTCTGGTTTCCAGCATCTGTAGTCCTTGTTTTTACCTTTCACGTAGAAAGATTCTTAAGTGATGAGGCGATAGGTTGTCAGCAGTATGCGGGCATGTTGTTTTGAAGTCACAGTCAGGTTAGCTGTAATAAAAAGCAAGCAAAATTATCTGAATGGTAAGTGGGTGCAGAGCAGAGAGATCTGGCCATCCTAATGCGTGAGAAACACCAGGTTAGTGTGGAGGTCCAACAAATCATCAGGAAAGCAAGTGGAATCTTATTTTACTGTGGGGAATTGAATCCAAGAATAGGAAGGTTAAGCCTCCGTTGCGCAGGGCATTGGTGAGACCATATCTGGGGTACTGTACTGCTCACCTTACAGGGTACTGAGGTATTGAAAGTGGTTCAGCAAGGTTTACTAGGCTAAATCTGGAATAGATGGATTTCATTGTCAGGAAGGGCTAGACCTATATCCTCTGGAGTTTACAAGTGTCAGAGGTAACGTAATTGAAACATAAGATCCTGTGGGAACTGGACCAGGTGGATGTTTCCTTTTGTGGGAGAGTCTTCAATTAGGGTTCATTGCTTTAAATGGATGGACTCTTACTTTGAAACTGAGGTGAGAAATTTTGAGGGTTGACCGTCTTTGGAATTCTCTTCTTCAAAAAGCAGTGAATGCAGAACTTATACTTTTTTTTTTAAGCAGAGATAAGTAGATTGTTGATTACCAAGGGAATGAGAGATTATCAGGGATATGTAGGAATGTAGCATTCAGGTTAAAATCGATCAGCCAGCATATTGAAAGGCAGAACAGCCTCAAAGGGTGGAATGGCCTACTCTTGTTCCTTGGTATGTAATCTTAATGTGTGGTGGACGCAAGGGCCAACCCTTCCTGCTTTTTTTTTGTAAGTTTGAATTTTCCCAATTTGTTATCTCTGGATGCTGTCTTTGGAAATAACGGAAGAAGGGCGAGGGGGAAGAGATCTTCAGTCCTGACTCTTGCAGTCTATTTTTATCTCTGCTGTGCTGCTCAAATGCAAATGGTGAAGAATAGTTCAGTGTATAAGACCATAAGACATAGGAGTGGAAGTAAGGCCATTCGGCCCATCGAGTCCACTCCGCCATTCAATCATGGCTGATGGGCATTTCAACTCCACTTACCCGCATTCTCCTCGTAGCCCTTAATTCCTTGTGACATCAAGAATTTATCAATTTCTGCCTTGAAGACATTTAACGTCCCAGCCGCCACTGCATTCTGCGGCAATGAATTCCACAGGCCCACCACTCTCTGGCTGAAGAAATGTCTCCACATTTCTGTTCTGAATTTACCCCCTCTAATTCTAAGGCTGTGCCACGGGTCCTAGTCTCCTATATTGAAGTTGTATGAGTAAAATCTTTGCAGATGCCATCAAGTAAGAAGGCAGCCTGAATATTAGAGAAAGATTCAAGCATGTCTATGGGCTGTGTGCTGAAAGATGAAATTAGGAAGGGCATCTGGGTGTCTTTGGGTCAGCATGGACTAGATAGGTTGAACAGCCCCAACTGTCTTGTTTTTATGGTTCTGTGTAAGAGGAATTAAATCCAATCTTTCCTTTCTCTTTGGTACTTTCCTGTAAAAGAACGATTTGCACAATTTAATCTGGTCATTGTGAAATAAATTGTTTGGAACCAAGGAAATGGAATACATGTAAAATGGAATCACAGTACAACATACTGATCAAGAAAATAACCTGCGAATTACAGAAGATAAATTAATTTACTTAAGAAAAGTAGTAAATAAGTATCGGATTTCATTATTAGCGGGATTTTTTCAATGAATTAATTAGGTCAGACATTAATTTGACCCAATCGATGTTCACTTCTGGGAAGGAAAGAAAATCTGGCTGGAAGGAAATATTAGAAAAATTGAGCTTATTTGCTTTGGCAAAATGAGGAAACAGAAGATTTAACAAGTTTGAAGATGGCTAATTGTTTTATTGATAAAGGGTAAAGTTATGAGGAACATTTAGTAGATAAGAAGGTAAGAATAGGAACAGAAGCCAGGTACAATCATACAGTCGCATCCTCCGAAAATCTTCAGCTGTTCAATTACATCAGACTGTTTCTATCTTGAAACTGGCTCTTTCAACTTTTTTTTGTCATTTTCTGTATACATTCAAAAGAAGAAAAAAATTTCAATGTAACAGTAAGAAAACGATAGTACTTCTGTCGCATCACATTCCATTCACAGATGATTCTAAACACTTCACAAACAATGGTTTATTTTTTGCAAGTGCAGTCACTGTTTTGAAGGGAGATGCAGCAACCAAATGTACAAATCAACCTATCACATTAAAATTTGGCAGTAAAATTGTGGCTGTAAGCACTGCTTTTTGAGGTATCTTGGCTATTGGAGAGGTGATTTCCTCAAATTCCAGGAGCAGTAATTACTGTTTTATATGCTGTTGCATTGTTTTGGAACTGTGGGGGAGAAAGATCAAAACAGCGTCCTTTAAAAGGGAGGAAGAGAGACAAATGGAGAGAACACAAGGTCAGAAAGAAACCCACGCTGCTGGCTCTCTCAGCAGTGGGTCTGCACAGCTACTGCCTTTGCTGTTGTGAGTTTAAGTATCTTTGGATATTGGAGTGCGTCTAAAAAAAAAAATGAACAGTGAATATTTCTGCGGCCATCAGCGAAAAATCAGAATGGTGTGTTGCCTCCCTAGTGCCAGGATCAAAGATATTTTGGAGAGTGCGCAGAATATTTTCAAAGAGGAGAGGGACCAGCAGGAGGACGTTGTACACATTGGAACGAATGACATAGGAAGGCAGAAGGATGAGATTCTGTCTGGTAATATAGAAAGTTAAGAATTTTAAAAAGGAGCTCCTCGAGTGGTAATATCTGGATAATATCCGGTGTTACGAGCTAGTGAGGGTAGGAATAGAAGAATAGTACTGTAGACCCTCAATAGTCAGTGGGAAATTGAGAAACCAATTTTAAAGGAGATTTCAGTTATCTGTAAGAATAATAGGGTGGTTATGATAGGGAATTTTAACTTCCCAAACATACTCTGGGACTACCATCGTAGTCAAAGTTTAGATGGAGAGGAATTTGTTAAGTGTACACAAGAAAACTTTCTGCTTCAGTATGTGGATATACCTACGAGAGAGTGTGCAAAACTTGACCTATCTTTGGCAAATAAGGCAGGGCAAGTGATTGAGGTATCAGTGGGGGAGCGCTTTGGGGCCAGTGACCATAATTCTATTAGATATAAAATAGTAATGCAAAAGGATAGACCAAATCTAAAAGCTGAAGTTCTAAATGGGAGGAAGGCCAATTTTGATGGAACAGAGGAACCTCGATTATCCGAATACCAATTATCCGAAAATTGGATTATCCAAAGGAGATCTCCAGGTCCTGCAGAAACATTACATCAACAGTGATCATGCTTTTTGTTTACAGCAATTAAACAGGCACTGTCTCCAAATGACTGACCTCCTGCCCTCTCTTCCCGCAGGAGTGTACCCTAAACCCCCTTCACCAGATCATCTCTCTAACATTGTCCTGTACAGGGCAAAGGTGCAACCTGTCAAAATGTTGCAGTAAAAAGTTTGTGTGCGCGCACGCGCTATTTGGAGACTTAGCCCACAAAGATGGTAGCAGCAGTCTGGCTGGTATACAGTCTGGCTGGTATACAGTCTGGCTGCCCCAGGGAGGGGGTGGGTGTTCAATGGGGATAGTGGGGGGGG
>NC_057726.1:33546794-33555415 GCF_004010195.1 Chiloscyllium plagiosum
GAGATATTGGAAGTCATAAGATGTCCTAAGTTATCCTTCCTTTTTGCTGCATTCCCAGTCTGTCTCAAGTTTAAATCTGCCTGCACATATGCTATCCTGCCACTTATCTTTAGATTTAACTGCATACTCCATGTCGCTTTCACTTTCCCTCCCCCTCCCCCCCCAACTCAGAAGTTTAAAGTCCTACTGACCACCCTATTTATCCTCTTCGCTAGAACATTGGTACCTGATCGGTTCAGGTGGAGACCATCCCAACGGTACAGCCTTGGGTGACTGTGCAAACTCCACACAGACAGACATTCTCCCTGTGTCTGCATGGGTTTCCTCCCACGATCTAAAGATGTGCAGGTTAGGTGAATTGGCCATGCTAAATTGTATTAGGTCCATTAGTCAGAGGGGGGTGGGTTACTCTTCGGAGGATTGGAGTGGACTTGTGGGGCCGAAGGGCCTGTTTCCACACTGTAGGGAATCTAATCAATGTAATCTAATATATTCATAGTTTTTTGGGGTCCCTTTAAAGAGATTCTTGGATGTTTGTGTCATATTCCTGAAAAATGCAATAATATTTGTATAAATGTTTCCTGTAATTAAGTTGTCTTGAAAATTTTGAGAACCAGGATGACCCCACAAGCAGGTTTTTTAAAAAATTGGTGAGGAAGACCGGACAATGAACATGAGGGAAGGAATGCAGAGGTGGAAGGAATTTTATTTACATTAGTAAATATTAGTAACCCATACTGATGATGATGAACAGCACTGGTAACAATCAGATGCCCCCAAAAACAATATTAATACAAGCATTCACACACTGAATTTATAACAATTCATTAGCCTGCTAAATTGCACATTCTAACTGCAGGTAGAATTCCTTGAACTTGTGCTCAGGCTGTCCAGTTAGTATATCTTTTAATAAGCATTGAAAATTCTTTAATGTTTGAACACAAGTTGTATGTGAAGTAGCAACTCCAGTGGAAACATCAGTCAGAACGAATTGGAATTCACATGTTAAGACAAGCCTGGACGCACCAACCTGAACCAAGCACTTTCACAAAGGTTTCTGAAATCTTTTCAGAATGCTCCCTGGATTCTGGCCTGATAAAGGTAAACTTGCAGAAGGTAATTAGAAGTTCTAGCAGTTCTTAAGGATGACATTGACAAGAGTTGTTAGTGCTGTCTCCTGTATCATCATCCCCTCTTACTTTGGTCATTTTACAGTAACTTTCATTTAAACCACTTCGTTGAAATGATCTTTTCCTTAATCTTTATTGTGAAGCATTCCACAACCTAATAACAATCAATTCAAAAAGTTTTCTTCTCTGAACCTCTTTGAATTTCCAGTTCAGATATTTAACCTTGTTTCTTTCTTCCTCATTTACCACTGAAAGAAGTAGACTTTCTCTACTTAGCCACAGTAACGGTCCCAAGTAAAGTTCACTTTTTCAGTGTCTGCTTGGCACCCCTCTCATGTGGCACATGGCTGCTTCTGCTCTGACTCTGCAGGAAAATCACCATGCCCCCAACTGCAAGGTTTCTATATCTAATCACATTCGTCAGCACATTTCCTCCTCTCCATCCCACCCACATCTGTGTATCTCCTGAGCCCCGAACTGGTGTTGCATTCTTCCCAGCCATTCCCTACCCCACCCCAAACTGGCAGACTCCTAAATCATCCAGTAAGATTTCCGATCCTGCAATAAATTTCATTCATGTTAAAAATGGCCTATCTCCGGTTTATGCACAAACCTGTTGGTTACTATGAAATGACATCTGACTTTGGGATCCTGTTTTCCAACTGATTTGATTGGTTCACAAAAAATACCTAAACACACTGGGGAAACAAATTGCTTTGTATCCTTCTGAAGTGGTTCAACATTTATGAAGTACCATTTCAGATGCTTGAACTTTGCACACAAACTTCAGAAGTTGCAAATTTGATATGCCTTTGGGAGCAATTTCAAAATGATTTTGCGGCTATTTGTTATTGTACTCTACTATTTATTATTCGTTGTGGCTACTAACAGTAAAGTAGTGAATCATTAATTGTAACAATGAAACTAATATTTTGTACTATTAGCTAACATTTGAGTCATATCTCTCACAAGTGAGATTTTTTAAAGTCAGCAAGCGGAATGTTTATTTTTGGAAGTAATATTATTTAGTTAATCAGTTATTTTGTAAATTGAAATGTTCCTGCTCAGCAAACAAGCACAGAAGCAGTTCACCTTTGAACCAGCCATTTAATTGAACCAAGTTTATCATTTACAATGTAATGCCAATTCCTAACAGCTATTTTAATAAAAGGCCTAATATCACATTTGTGTGACAAGTCAGTAAAGACAGGTTTACAATTAGATAAATTATATCTAACAGTATCAGCAATCAGAGTGGTGGTTAGCATATTAAGCGCTTTCCCTTTTTTAGGACCAGTTCATATTTATATCACAGGGTGAAAGTCTACTCTCAAGCTAAAAGTGCCGAAAGAAAATCTGTTTGGGCAATATCAATCCAGTGCCATGTGAACTTGAGTCCAAAGGATAACAGTAATATTAAATTACTAAGCTAGATTTAATGCTGTAGCATACAAGTAATCTCAGAAATTGCACAGAAAACTAAATTAGTTTCCAATTTTGAGGTTTTTCTCGTTTGTAAAGCTGAAGTCTTAGTAAATGGAACATATCTGGTAGAGTTATTGCACAGGGACTTAATGTGGCTCAAACAGACTGTTCAAGACTAAGTAGATTTTCGAAATGTTGAGGAATTTAAGGCCCCGAGTAGCTGGCATGAATGAGTTAAGACCTGGGAGAAATCAGTTATGAACTTAGAATGGCTTGGAGATGAATGTTTTACTCTTGCTCCTATTTCTTATGTTCTCATGTATCCAGAGCAGAGAGGCTTGGTTGTGTTTGGAAAGGAATTTGTAGTCCCATTCACTTTGGTGAAACTGTGGAAACTGACGCAAGGCAAGACCTGTGTTGTCAGTTTCCGGTTCGATCGTAGGGTGGGACTCAACAGTTTGGATGAGACAAGAGACAATAAGTTATTAATGGCTGCCATTAAACTCTAGGATTTTGTCAGCCCTATCTGTGATAAAGGAAGGCGGCCTCAAGGTGGCGACCTCAAGGCAACGGGTGAAGACCCGAGTATTGTGCAATAAGTGCCACATTATCAACTTGTTCAGAATATGCACCAGTGACTAACTGTGAAAGGCAGCTGTTGAATCTGTAACAATATATTTTAACAATTTCCTTGTTCTGTTCTGGAGTGGGACAGAAAGAGACAAGCAGCCTCATTTCTGCAGTAGTTGCAAGCCAATGTCTACATCACCTCAAAGTGGTTTAATTCCTTGTGGTCTGTTTTGTATGTGGTATTAAAGCAGCTTGCTGTTCTGTGTGCCAGATGAAATTCCTTCCTTCCTCTTTCAGAACATGTGCTTTGCCTTTCTGTCTGAGAAGCAAATGTTTGTTTTGTGTGCATGATGTTTGTGTTTGAAATGTGACTTGTCATTCAAATAAAAGGAGATGTGTATTTTAGTTCTTGTGTTTGGAACGATTAAAATCAGAAAAATCTCTTAAAGGAGTAAAGTTGGCTATGGCAAGATTAGTGGCAAAATCAGCAGAAAAGTCCAATGAGGCTTACCTCCATATCCGGAGTATCTTACTGCATTTAGCGTCATAGAGCTATACAGCATGAAATAGACCCGATCTAAATCATCCATGCTGACTGGATATCCTAAATTAATCTAGTCCCATTAGCTAGCACTTGGCCCATTTGCCTCTAAACATTTCCTATTCATTTGCATCAACCAGATGCCTTTTAAATGTTGTAATTGTATCAGGCTCCTCCATTTCCTTTGGCAGCTCGTTCCATACACGGACTACTCGCTGTGAAAAGTTGCCCCTTCAGTCCCTTTAAATTTTTCCCCTTTCATCTTAAACCTATGCCCTCTAGTTTTGGACTCACCCACCTTAGGGAAAAGACCTTGGCTATTTACTCTATCCTTGCCCTTCCTGACTTAACAGAGATGTGTAAAATCACCTCTCAGCCGAGCCCCAGCCTATTCAGCCCTCCTCTGTAGCTCAAGCCATCCAACCCTGGCAACATCTTTGTGAATCTTTTCTGAACTCTTTCAAGTTTCACAGCATCCTTCTGATAGTAGGGAGACCAGAATTGCCTGCAGTATTCCAATAGTGGTGTATCCAATGTCCTGTACAACTGTAACATGACCTCCCAGCTCTTATACTCTCTTGTTATGAACAAGTGATGTGGAGAGGTTCTTACTAGGCAGCAGCAAGTTACCAATTCTAACAATTTAAGGGGTGGTGTTGCTTGTTAAATGCCTTATTAATGCCCCAAAATGCCTTATTAATATTCAACTTCATGTCTTTTACCAAACTACCTGAATATCAAGAAATATCAACCTGGAGATCAGATTGAGGACTTGGTGACTTTAGCTGACCACTTGCTCTGAATGACCTCCATCTTGGCCACTGCGCACAAACATCTCTGGGCATTGTCCAGGAGCACTGGCCATATGCACTTAACATTCATGGACATTGACATCCAACATGTCATAGCCTCGAAGAACCTTCATGGCAGATAGAGTCGTAGAGATGCATAGCATGGGAACAGACCCTTCGGTTCAACCCACCCATGCCGACCAGATATCCCAACCCAATCTAGTCCCACCTGCCAGCACCCAGCCCATATCCCTCCAAACCTTTCCTATTCATATACCCATCCAAATGCCTCTTAAATGTTGCAATTGTACCAGCCTCCAACACATCCTCTGGCAGCTCATCCCATACATGTACCACCCTCTGCGTGAAAAAGTTGCCCCTTAGGTCTCTCTTATATCTTTCCCCTCTCACCCTAAACCTATGCCCTAATACCCTCTTTGAAATTTTTTAAACTCCAATGAGTATAAGCCCAACCTATTTAACAGCTCCCTCCAAGTAAGAGAATCCCTTCATACTTGGAATCAACCCAGTGAGCTTTCTCTAAATTGACTCAGACTATAACCAGTCTTGGATATGGTGACAAAAATCTTAAGGGTAGAGAGTTAAATGTTGCAAGGAACATCTTAGTCATTCAAGAAGAAAGATTTCAGTGAAAATGTTACAAGTGATATGATATCTGAAATAATTTTGAACTATAAATCTGAAAACGTAGTACTTTCTACATATATTCATGTAGAAATTGGAACTGCGGGGAAAAAAAATTAGTGAAACCTTCCATTTCAGGATGGCTTTTCAGGTGATGAGTGAAATTCGGTGACCTCTCAGGACAATTAACTATCTTTGTTCCACATATTTTACAGAGAGCATTTCTCTTTTTGTTACTGAACATTCAGAACTTTTATGATTTGGATTTGAAGACTTTTGGTGAGGACATGATAGTTGTATAGCCTGCAAAAGTAATGTACATGCTGTAATGTATTTGTGAAAGTGACCTCAGCATTTCAGCATTCAGTTACTACCTATAATACTATACATGTAACATTAACAAGATTTCATCTGTGTGTGCTGCTCCTCTGTCATCATCCTCTGTACCTCTGGGCATTTGGACATGGGGGTGCGTTGGTGTAATGTGGAGCAGAGTGCATGGGCAAGGGGACAACGGTGCAGGGTTGATCTGAAATTTTCACTGATCATAGCTAGTAACGTTCGTGCCACACACATGCCAGACAATGACCATCACCAATAAGAGACACAAACCACTGCCCCTTAACATTGAATGGGTATTATCATCACTGAATCTGCACCCCCCCCTCCTTCACTGACAACACAACTCAAGAGTGTGATGGAATACTCACCACTTGCCTGGATGGGTGCAGCTCCAATGATCAAGAAACGTGACACTATCCAAGACAAAGCAACCCACTTGATGGGCACCACATCTACAAATATTCAATCCCTCCACCATCGGCGCTCGGTCGCAGCAGTGTACTATCTACAAAATGCACTGCAGAAATTCACCAAAGATTCTTAGACAGCACCTTCCAAACCCATGACCACTTCCATCTAGAAGGACAAGGGCAGCAGATACCTGGGCACACCACCACCTGCAAGTTCCCCTCCAAGTCGCTCACTACCCTGACTTTGAAATATACCGCTGTTCTTCCACAATCGTTGGGTCAAAATCCTGGAATTCCCTCCCTGTTGGCATTGTGGGTCAACTCACAGCAAGTGGACTGTGGCAATTCAAGAAGGCAGCCCACCACTGCCTTCTCAAGGCCAAATGGGGATGAGCTATCAATGCTGGCCAACCAGCGACACCCAAGTCCCACAAATGAATAATAATAAAAAAAGCTATGCTCCTGGAACAGGGACAGGCTTTAATCAGCCTGGTGCACCCTGAATAAAAGAGGCCAAGTTTGCAAGTTGTTGGGTCTATGTGGGACCATCAGAATGGACTCAACAGAATCATTTCTGACGAATTGCAAGTTCCATGTTCCAAAACGGGCTCACTGGGCTGAAGGGCCTCTCCTGTATGATTCTATAGTTTGAGTTCCCATGGTGAGCCTCAACAGCAGCAAATGTCTCAACCTTTGCCTACATTAAGACTGGAAGTTACAGGCCATTGATTTTCATGTGAGCCCAAATGTGCGAAAACAGTCTGTTCTGGGAGTGCCTATGAATTCATCAAAAGTCTTGGGGAAAAATTAGGGAAAATATGTTGAGAGTTTTTAAGATGTCTTGCTTGAGGTCAGCATTTTTTTAAAACACTTTTCACTGAAGAACGTTTAATGCTTGCAATAGCATCAACTTAGTTTGAATTTCTATACAACCTAAAAGTGAATAATTGTCCAACTGTAGATAGTAGGTATACATCAGTTACTTCTTTTTCTACTCAAACTATAGAAGTTACCACAGAAAGAGATGGCAAAATTGTTAATCAAATTGAGCTAAAATAGTAACTGTGAAATAATAATGGATGCTACATTCAGGTTGACGTGCATGATTTTAATTTTTAAAAATAATTGATTCACACATTTGGAAACATACTAGATGTGTTTAGAAATGGAAAACTGATAAGTATTCCAGTGTTTTGATGCCAAAAAAACAATAAAACTGAGTTGTTCAGAAAACATTTCAGCTTTTCAATACTGTGAATGTGTTTTTCTTTTTTAAACTGGTTTGAGAGGATGTACTTTCGGTGTCCTCCATTCTTCATTGATTGCTGTCCGTTGGATTTTATATGCTGAGGTTCTAAGGAGGAGGAGTTCATTACTGAGCATGGACCGCCACTTGAAAAGGTGAGGAAATAGAGACAAACAATAAAAGGTTATCAATGTGTTAATTAATTGTTTTATTTGGGAAGTTGTCACTACAATTTCAATAGTAACAGCTGCGAGGAACCATATAGTTACCATCAGTGAATACTCATGGTTGCTATGCTAAATGGCATGTGATACTGGAATCTAAAAATAATTCTAATGCAAAAGATTATGAATTGAGAGTAGGTGTTTGCCATTCTGAGATAATATCATATTATTGTTGCCCTCCAATGTCTGCACAACACATTGTTGCCAAATTGTTGGTACTTGCATTGTTGGTATATGTTAAGAAGAGATAAGTTGAACCTGGTATTGTGTTAGAGGTGGTTATGCATTTTGGAATTGAGGCATGCCTTAAATTTAAAAGGAAGGCATCCAGGGAGTTTAGTGAATGTGTAGAATGGACTTCTTAGCTGACAATGAAAAAGTCATGAAGGGAGAATTGGATAGATGGTTGAGTGAGTGGGCAATTAAATTTCAAGCCCAAACAAAAGGTGTACAGTATTTTCTAAGTCTTGATTTCTTCTTTGGTCTTGTGTAACCTATTGCTTTTTTTAAAGTTATGTGTTAGTTACATAATGCAAAGACTGAGATAAAACAATACAACAGTTCAGTTTCTCGCCTGTCAAGGTTCAGGCAGAAGGAATTCACTGCACTGAAAACAAGGGGAAGAGTGTAAGTGGAGATACATACAATGATCCTGCCATGTTTCAGCTGGTTCTTAAGCTGCTCTTTCATGGGAAGCCTTGAACAAACCCTGCTTAAATGCTGGCAACAATAGAATTTAAACTGTTTAGTTTTTAGTGACCAAAAACTAAATTAGATTTGTACAACATAAAATAAAAAACTTCCTTATGGAACAGTTGCATGCACACAAACCTCTGATAATTGTCAGTGATATGGGAATTATGGGAAAGGGCTAAAAAATGCTTTTAATGGGGACTAAAAAAAATACTCCATTGTGATATGACAGGAAACCTTTTGTGGATCAGACCAAGTACCCTGCAAATGTATTAAGATGACAGACTAGACCACAACTTTTTCTTATTTTAAAGGCAAGTACGTGTAAGACATTGTGTTCCAGATGTAATTTGATTGGCTAAACTACTCGAAGTTAAGCAAAACACACTTTTTTTATGCTATTGTTAAAATATAGACAAAATAAAAATAAGAATTTTTAACTGTAACTTCTTGAAATGCTCAGCAAAATAATAAATGCATTAACTACTAATTAAATGTTTGAATATAGTAACATCCTATAAACACACAAATCCCATAAACCCTTGGCAGAGGCAAATTCAGTAAAATAGAACGTCTCACATGCAATTCTAGCAGCAGGAAGAGA
>NC_057726.1:33555915-33560425 GCF_004010195.1 Chiloscyllium plagiosum
TTCGCATTTATCTGAATTAAACTCCATCTGCCACTTCTCAGCCCATTGGCCCATCTGGTCAAGATCCTGTTATAATCTAAGATAACCCTCTTCGCTGTCCACTACACCTCCAATTTTGGTGTCATGTGCAAACTTACTACCTGTATCTCTTATGCTCGCATCCAAATCATTTATGTAAATGACAAAAAGTAGAGGGCCCAGCACTGGTCCTTGTGATCCACTGGTCACAGGCCTCCAGTCTGAAAAACAACCCTCCAATACCACCCTCTGTCTTCTACCTTTGAGCCAGTTCTGTATCCAAATGGCTAGTTCTCCCTGTATTCCGTGAGATTTAACCTTACTAACCAGTCTCGCATGGGGGACCTTGTCGAATGCCTTACTGAAGTCCATATAGATCACATCTACCGCTCTGCCCTCATCAATCCTCTTTGTTACTTCAAAAAAAACTCAATCAAGTTTGTGTGACGTGATTTCCCATGCACAAAACCATGTTGACTTTCCCTAATCAGTCCTTGCCTTTCCAAATACATTTACATCCTGTCCCTCAGGATTCCCTCCAACAATTTGCGCACCACTGACATCAGGCTCACTGGTCTATAGTTCTCTGGCTTGTTCTTACCACCCTTCCTAAACAGTGGCATCACGTTAGCCAACCTCCAGTCTTTCAGCACCTCACCTGTGACTATCGATGATACAAATATCTCAGCAAGAGGCCCAGCAATCACTTCTCTAGCTTCCCAGAGTTTTAGGGTACACCTGATCAGGTACTGGGGATTTACCCACCTTTATGCGTTTCAAGACCTCTAGTATTTCCTCCTCTGTAATATGGACATTTTGCATTTGATTCTTCACTGTGTTGGTAACCAGTAACTCCTTTTGCTTTCCTTCCCTATCAAAATATTCAAAAGGCACACTGTGAGTTCCCCTTCAATCAAGCATGTTTAACTCAGTAATTTCCTTCTGATTTGATAAGGCCCATTAAACCTTGTCTTTAAAGGTTCACCTACCACTCGTATTACTGACACTTTATCTCCTCAAGCAAAGCTATGAACTTTTGATTTCTTCTTCTTGCTTCATTGCTGTCGAGCCAACTCACCACTCGACTTAATGTCTTCCTAAAATTTGACACACAGTCCAAATATGACTCTGAATTCTGACTCGACAATTTCTCCATAATTAGTTTTAGTGGTCTTCTCACCTCATGCCCAAAAAACTGATTCAAATGGACTGAATTTAGTTCCTTCATTACGTATGTTCATAACTGCAAAAGTGCAAATAGAATTTCTTTATCCCAATCCTCTGAGTAGTCTTGATTGTCAGACCTCAACATGGTCTTTAAACTTTGCTTTCGTTCTCATGCTCCTTGAGATTCCAAGTGGTATGCAGTGGATTTGAATTGTTTTACTCCTAAGCTGTTTACAACTTTTTTGAAAAACATTGATGTAAAATTTGATCCTTGATTTGATTGTATTTCTTTGGGAAATCCGTACTTAATTGTAAAAAAAATGAGCTCTTCTACAATCCTTTTAACTCTGCTTCATAATGGAAGGCACTTCCATTATGGTCAACAAATACTGATTCCCACTTTTTATTTTAGGTAGGGGTCCTACACCATCAATTAAGTCTCTTGCATAAGGTTCCTCAAATGCTGGAATGGGTATTAAGAGTGCTGGTTTTATTATTGCCTGAGGTTTTCCAATTACTTTACACATGACATAACTGGCAAAAGTCAACCAAGTCCTTATGCAGTCCAGACCAATAAAAATGTTTTTGTATTTTGCCTTGAGTTTTCCTTACTCCCAAATTGCCATCTCCTGGTAATTCATATGCTACCCACAAAACCTCCTTTCATACAATTTGATGAATTGCTCATTTCTCATCTCCCTGAATATGTGATGGTCTCCATTTCCTCATCAAGACTTCATTTTTATGATTGTAAAATTCTGCGGTACAGTTAGATTCTTCGTCTGTGTATGCTTTTTGATGCAACTGCTTCAGCTTTTCATCTGTGTTGTGATTCAGCTAATTTTTCTGAAGTAAAAATATACACTTTATCCTCCTTTTTTTTTGTTTTTTGTCAACCATTTGTACAAATATAGTTTTTGATAATTGAAGTTCAAATTCCTTATCTTCACCCTTTGATCCTCTCCCACTTCAACTTGTGGCTTTGTGACCTTGTTACCACACAGAGGGAAAGTCTCAGGATATACTTCCAGTGACACCTCAGTTGCCTGATTTTCCACTGGCTTTTCAACCACAGTAGGCAGCACTCCCACCTGTGATCCAGCTCCATCATTACAGGATAAACCATATTTTCAGAACTGAGTGTGCCTCTATTACTTCTACAACCACTTCACCACTTTTCACCTGACTCTCTAACCTTACTTTATACAATGGAACCATTGCTCCTTCACCATGCATTATACCTTTTCTAGCAATTCTCCTTTTGAATTACATATCTACTCATCTCTCACCATCAAAGTTGGACTTGCGCCTGTATCTCTCAATTTTAATTTCTTTACCTACTTTACCTGACTTATATGAGTAACCCTTACCTACGTATGTACTGTAAATTCTTTAATGCAATCTAGTATATTCTTCTCAACCAATCCCTGATCAGGTTGTACATTTCATTTCCAGCTTTTTGGCTTCTAATGTGCTTTCCTTTACCACTTCATCAAAACTCACTAGCTTAACTTATTTTTCCTCATCCATCTTCCCAGTGCTTTTTCTAAATCACTAACACTGCAACGTCATGTCGCCTACTTTATTAGAGTTAAAACACCTGAGCTTTTTCACTTCTCTTTCCCCTTCAAGGGTTTCTTTTTTACCCTGTGATAAACCATCTTTGTCTTCAGTGAAATCTCCTTTTCCCTTACCACCTGAGGATTTCTCTTTCCCCAGTTTCTATCCCTCAAATTAATGTCAGAAGCCAAACTTTGCTTTATGAACCAACTCATAATCATCAGGCAATTGATGAGGGTAGAGCGGTGGACATGATCTATATAGACATCAGTAAGGTGTTCTACAAGGTACCTCATGGGAAACTGGTTAGCAAGGTTAGATCTCATGGAATACAGGGAGAACTAGCCATTTGGATACAAAACTGGTTCGAAGGTAGAAGACCGAGGGTGGTGATGGAGGATTGTTTTTCAGATTGGAGGCCTGTGACCAGTGGAGTGCCACAAGGATTGGTGCTGGGTCCACTACTTTTCATCATTTATATAAATGATTTTGGATATGAACATAAGTATAGTTAGTAAGTTTGCAGATGACACCAAAATTGGAGGTTTAGATAAGATCAGATTCCCCACAGTGTGGAAACTGGCCCTTCGGCCAAACCAGTCCACACCAACCCTCTGAAGAGTAACCCACCCAAACTCACTTCCCTCGGACTAATGCAACTAACACTATGGGCAATTTAGCATGGCCAATTCACCTGCTCTGCACATCTTTGGACTGTGTGAGGAAACCAGAGCACCCGGAGGAAACCCAGGCAGACACTGGGAGAATGTGCAAACTCCACACACAGTTGCCTGAGGCTGGAATCGAACCTGTAGCGGACAGCGAAGAATATTACCTCAGATTACAATGGGATCTTGATCAGCTGGGCCAATGAGCTGAGAAGTGGCAGATGGAGTTTAATTCAGATAAATGCAAAGTGCTGCATTTTGGAAAAGTAAATCAGAGCAGGACCTATATATTTAATGGTAAGGTCCTAGGGAGTGTTGCTGATCAAAGAGACCTGGGAGTGCAGGTTCATAGCTCCTTGGAAGTAGAGTAGCAGGGAGATAAGATAGTGAAGGTGGTGTTTGGTATGCTTTCCTTTATTGGTCAGAATATTGAGTACAGAAGTTGGGCGATCATGTGAAAAAGGAGCAACTTTTTCACAGAGGGTAGTACATGTATGGAATGAGCTGCCAGAGGGAGTGGTGGAGGCTGGTACAATTGCAACATTTAAAAGGCATCTGGATGGGTATATGAGTAGGAAGGGTTTAAACATAGAACATTACAGCACAGAACAGGCCCTTCAGCCCATGATGTTGTGCCGACCATTGATCCTCATGTATGCACCTCAAATTTCTGTGACCATATGCATGTCCAGCAGTCTCTTAAATGACCCTAATGACCTTGCTTCCACAACTGCTGCTGGCAAGACATTCCATGCTCTCTCAACACTGTGTAAAGAACTCACCTCTGACGTCTCTTCTATACATTCCTCCAACCAGCTTAAAACTATGACCCCTCGTGTTAGCCATTTCTGCCCTGGGAAATAGTCTCTGGCTATCGACTCTATCTATGCCTCTCATTATCTTGTATACCTCAATTAGGTCCCCTCTCCTCCTCCTCTTCTCCAATGAAAAAAGTCTGAGCTCAGTCAAACTCTCTTCATAAGATAAGCCCTCCAGTCCAGGCAGAATCCTGGTAAACCTCCTCTGAACCCTCTCCAAAGCACCCACATCTTTCCTATAATAGGGCGACCAGAACTGGACGCAATATTCCAAGTGCG
>NC_057726.1:33560573-33576430 GCF_004010195.1 Chiloscyllium plagiosum
TAAAAATTACAAATAGTAGAGGCCCAAGGACAGAGCCCTGTGGAACACCACTCACCACTGACTTCCAGGCAGAATATTTTCCTTCTACTACCACTCGTTGTCTTCTGTTGGCCAGCCAATTCTGTATCCAGACAGCTAAGTTACCCTGTATCCCATTCCTCCTGACCTTCAGAATGAGCCTACCATGGGGAACCTTATCAAATGCCTTGCTGAAGTCCATATACACCACATCCACAGCTCGACCCTCATCAACTTTTCTAGTCACAACCTCCAAGAACCCGATCAGGTTTGTGAGGCATGACCTGCCTCTCTCAAAGCCGTGTTGACTGCATTTAATCAAGCCATGTTCTTCCAGATGGTCATAAATCCTGTCCCTTAGAATCCTTTCTAACACCTTGCAACGACAGTCGTGAGATTTACTAGTCTGTAATTGCCAGGGATTTCCCTATTTCCTTTCTTGAAGAGAGGAATTACATTTGTCTCTCTCCAGTCCTCGGGTACGAATCCAGTGGAGAGCGAGGATGCAAAGATCTTTGCAAGTGGTGAAGCAATTGCATTTCTCGTTTCCCAAAGCAGCTGAGGACAAATCTGGTCTGGGCCTGGCGACTTGTCAATCTTAATGTTTGACAAAAGTTTCAGCACATCAGCTTCCTCTATCTCTATCCATTCCAGCATGCACACCTGCTCTTCAAAGGTTTCATTCACTACAAAGTTCATTTCTTTTGTAAAGACAGAAGCAAAAAAACTCATTTAGGGCTTCTCCTACCTCCTCAGACTCCACACACAAGTTCCCTATGCTATCCCTGATAGGCCCTACTCTTTCTTTGACCATTCTCTTATTCTTCACGCAAGTGTAAAATGCCTTTGCGTTCTCCCTAATCTGTTCTGCCAAGCCTTTCTCGTGCCCCCTCCTGACTCTCCTCAGACCATTTTTGAGCTCCTTCCTCTCCTGCCTGTAATCTTCTAGAGCTGAGCTTGACCCTAGCTTCCTCCACCTTATGTAAGCTACCTTTTTCCTTTTGACAAGAAGCTCCACCACTCTTGTCATCCAAAGTTCCTTATCTTTGTCTCAGAGGAACATATTTATTCATCACTCTCAACAACTGTTCCTTAAACAGTCTCCACATGTCTATAGTGCCCTTACCATGGAACAATTACTCCCAGTCCATGCTTCCTATGTCATGTCTAATCACATCATAGTTTCCTCTTCCCCAATTAAATATCCTCCCATTTTGCCTAATCCTCTCCTTCTCCATAGCTATGTAGAATGTGAGGCAGTTGTGGTCACTATCACCAAAATGCTCTCCCACCACAAGATCTGATACCTGCCCCGGCTCGTTTCCGAGCACCAAGTCTGGAATGGCCTCTCCCTTCGTCGGCCTGTCGATATGCTGAATTAGGAAACCCTCCTGAACACACCTTACAAAAACAGCTCCATTCAAATCTTCTGCTCGAAGGAGGTTCCAATCAATATTAGGAAAGTTAAAGTCACCCATTACAACAACCCTACTACGTCCACACTTTTCCAAAATCTGCCGACCTATGCTTTCTTCCAACTCCCTGCTGCTATTGGGGGCCTGTAGTAAACCCCTAACGAGGTGACTGCTCCCTTGCTGTTCCTAATTTCCACCCATACTGACTCAGTTGGCAGATCTTCCTTGAAAATGGAAGCTTCTGTAGCTGTGACACCCTCTCTGATTAGTAGTGCTACACACCCTCCTCTTTTTTTTTTCTTCCCCCCCCCCCTATTCTTTTTAAATGCTCTAAACCCTGGAATATCCAGCAACCATTCCTGCCCCTGAGAAACCCATGTCTCTGTTATGGCCACAACATCATAGCACCAGGTACTGATCCATGCTCTAAGTTCATCACTCTTATTTCTGATACTCCTTGCGTTAAAGCAAACACACTTTAACTGATCCCTTGGTTCCTTCCCACTAGCTGGTCTACCTCTTGCTATTGCCTCATCTGCATCAACTCTCACCTCCGGTATACAGCTCATGTTCCCACCCCCCTGCCATACTAGTTTAAACCCTCTCGAACTACTCGAGCAAACCTTCCATCCAGGACATTGGTCCCCTTCCAGTTCAGATGCAACCCATCCTTCTTGTACAGGTCCCACCTTCCCGGAGCCATCCCAATTATCTACATATCTGAAGCCCTCCCTCCTACACCAGCTGCGCAGCCACATGTTAAGCTGCACCTGCTCCCTGTTCCTCACCTCGCTATCTCGTGGCACCGGTAGTAAACTAGAGAACACCACGCTGTTCATCCTGCTTTGCAGCTTCCATCCTAAGTCCCTGAAATCACGTTTTATATCCTCAATTCGTTTTCCTGGCTATATCATTGGTGCCAATATGTAGCACGATTTCTGGCTGTTCGCTCTCCCCTTTTAGAACTTTATACACCCGATCGGAGACGTCCCGGACCCTGGCACCAGGGAGGCAACATACCTTCCGGGAATCCCGATCCTTACCACAAAATCTCCTGTCAATTCCCCTAACTATCGAGTCCCCTACCACGAGTACTTTAGAGGGATACGGGCCAAGTGTTGGGAAACGGGACTAGATTAGGGTGGGACATCTGGTCGGCATGGACGAGTTGAACCGAAGAATGTGTTTCCGTGCTGTACTTCTCTATGACTCTATCTGTCATTTCTGCTGTTAATCTTGCAATCTTAACTCTGCTTTTCCACATGAGTTCTCACTACTTCAGGAAATAAATTTTTGAACTTCTCCAAGATAATCAATGCTTTAAGAGCATCGTATGTTTGACCTGTTTCCATTTTATCTACCTATCAAAATTATCTTGTTTGATCCTTTCAAATTCTATGTACATTTGACCAAGTTTCCTCCTCAGAATCCTGAAATGTTGTCCGTAGGCTTCTAGTACTAGATCATATGCATTTAAGGTGGTGTTTTTCACCTTATTTATACTCCCCAGATACCACCTCTTTAGTGATGCAAATACCTTACTAGCTCTACCTACCAATTTTGCTCAGATCAACAATACCCACATGGTCACTGGCCACTTCATTTGTTTAGCCAGTTTCTCAAATGACAGGAAACAGGCTTCTACATCCTTCTTGTTGAAATTAGGCAATGTTTGGACATGTTTAAACAGATTCCACACCCCTCACCCCACCCCAGGCCTTTAGCTACGATGGAATTGCTCTCCATCACTGTCCTCATCACTACGTTCACCTTCCACCTCTACCTTTGACATTTTAAGTTGACCTTGTTTTCAGTTCCTTCTTTGAAGTTGCAAAACCTCTCTCCTTGCTTTCTTCTGCTGGGGCCCTCCTTTCCATTTTTGTTTATTTTTAATTATAATTCAAACTGTTTCATTTCCTTTTCTCTTTTTGTTCTGCCAGGCTATTCCTTTTTTCTTAATCCTTGCCCATTGTCTCTAATCAAGCTGCTGCATTTGCAATTGAATTTTAGCAATCTTTAGTAATACCTGATTGGCTCTACATTTACAAACGCCAGGAATTCAATGTTGCAATTATTTCCCCTTTCCCCACAGACACAGACAACTCTGACTTCAAATTGTTTGCCAATTCTGAAAGTTTTGCCTTGGTCACTTTCTGTGAAAACACCTGAAGTTACTTCTACCACCCTCAGAAAACCTAGTGAGCCAAAGAGCCATTATTACGCAAGGAACATTTAAAACAACCAAATGCAACACCCAAAAATACCCACCAACACTTAACTCACTGCCTTTGAGTCCAATAATCCTAAACCTAACATAGATGAAGAGATTTTGATCCTGATGAGCTCCAATTTATTGCAGACCAGACTAAATCCCCATAAAATATATTTAGCAGATAGTCTAGACCATCTTCTTATCCTAAAATTAAGTATAAGGTGTTGTGATCAGATGCAATTTGATTAGTTAAATTACTCAACATTAGTTTAAAAAAAAACACACAACACCAGGTTATAGTACAACTGGTTTACTTGGAAGCATTAGCTTTCGGAGCGCTGCTCCTTCATCAGGTAGCTGTGGTGCAGGATCATAAGACACAGAATTAATAGCAAAAGATTATGGCGTCATGCAACTGGATCAATATATTGAACAAACCTAGATTGCTGATGATCCTGCTCCACAGCTACCTGATGAAGGAGCAGCCCTCCGAAAGCTTGTACTTCTAAATAAAACCAGTTGGAGTCATCCTGCTATTGTGATTTTTAACTTTGTCCCACCCCAGTCCAACACTGGTACCTCTACATCATACTCAACATTAAGCAAGCCATACTTTAATTACTGTTAATAATTTTTACAAAGTAAAAATAAGAGATTAATTAGCTGAATTGTAACTTGATCGAAATGCCTAGCAAAATAATAACCATTAACTATTTCTAATTAAATGTTCCAGTATAGTAACATCCCATAACTACATTCCTGGCAAAGGCAAATTCAGTAAAATAGATTGTCGCACATGCAGCAGGAAGAGAACCTTTAACTTTTAGCTGTAACAGAGAGGGGGATAAGAGTTTACACATCCAATTTCAAGACCTGAGCAACTGCAGAAAGCAGTTCTGTGGGAGCTTGACCCTGCCTATTCATGTTGTTTCTAGGGTTCCAACTTTAAAACAAAAGCCCCAAAGCCTCAAGCTGTTGCTGAAGGTAATCCCCAAATATATCTTTGGAACCTATGTGGACTATGACAACTGGATGCAATCGGCCGGTTTTTTTCCCACCCATTTGAATGACTCCCGAGACCATGGTGATGTGGTCAGCTCAACCTCTTGAAGTCTGTACCCTCATCCACCTGGTAGCATGAATCTTGTTTTTATTGAACAAATATACTGGTTGAGGCTCATCCAAAGCTAAGTTATGGATCTCTGTACTGCCTCCTGCACACTGACACCCTCCTTTTGCTGACTGTGGACCAAATTTGATGTCACTAATCTGAGGTGTGCGACTTTTCTGGAACATGGTGTCCAAGTAACTCCTTCCATCTCTTTGTTGCAGTGTTGACAGCTCATCAATTCTGAGCCCAGGTTCCTCGATCAGCCAATACTTGCAGCAGATGTGCTTACTGTGGATCGGCATCCAGCAACTCCACATACTACAGCTGCAACACATTGCCTACCCACACCTGCCAAATTCATTTAATTAGTTGGTTTTGAATGTTAAATACTTTAAGGTGTATTTCTTAACTGTACTCTTCAGCTGACATAGTCACCTGATTTAAACCACTTTGCCTATCAAAAGAGACACAGAAGAAATACCCAACAAATTCCTGTTCTCCTGTGATGTCACACTTCAGCTCTGACAGGTAGAAGCCAGTTGAAGGGGTGCGCTGGCAATGGTTTTTACCCTGCAGCTCCACTACCCTTCCCTCACAAGCCCACTTTTTTTCTTTATGATGCTGATGTCTCTATGCCTTTCATTGTGCGAGAAGGTGTTGATCCCATTCCCTCTCCCACTCTTTCTGAAACTGCTGTCCCTGCAATGTTCTTTCTTGCTTGTCACTTGAGAAGCACAGAATCACCTTCATTCTCCCTTTCCGCGCCCCCAATTTCCCCCCCCCCCCCCCCCCAATGTAATTGTCATCTACAGCTGGTATTTTTATTTTCTATAACATACATACATTTTTATATAACTTGTGATTTTATTTCTTCTACAGCTCTAAAGTGTTCTGTTCTTTCTGCATAATCCTTCAGTAATGCCATAAAAGATTATTGAGGCCATGAGTGTGGTATTGAGATCATGAACATTTCACTGGAGCGATTATGTAATGAGCGGTTGTGAAGACTGACTGGATAATGAGATTAAATGTGACCTGTAGTGAAGATTGAGGTCAGGTGCTGGTGAGAGTGGGAAGTTTAAGACCTGTCATAGACTGGCTGTGGAGATACAGAAATATACAATTTAAGACGCTTGGAATCAGGAAATGAGAAGCCAAATAGGAAAGGAAGCAGGTTAGTGCAGAGAAAGTCTGGATTGGGTTTGTATTAAAACAGCTGCATTATATAATGTGCAAAAAATTAACTTATTGACCTTGAGCATAATTCTGAGGCCCTAAATATTAAAGTGTGTCGACAGCATTTTTACAGACAAAGAACATATACACACGTTAAGAGGGGAAATGGACAAATTAAGAAATTCCACTTTGCTGTTTGCTACTCTCATGAAGTGCACTTACTACACCTTAATGGATGTATACTTGAAAGGATGTACATTAATATTGAGTTAACTTGGTAAAACGATTTGAATTTGGTCTAAGTTACAATACTGTTATCATTTAAAAAGAAATACTTTCTGTTTCCTTGTATTATCAATTGTAATGGTTCCTGGAACTTCTGATGACTTGCTACTATGAAGCAGTAGGGTACAAAAATATTTATTAAAAGCAAAATAACAGTTCTTTTCTACAGGTTCAAAATTTTTTGTAACAGGTGTGAACTATTCTCAAATTTACTTTTTGTAAAGTGAAGCTTACATTTAAGAAAAAAAATGCAAATTTGAATTAAGTAGGGAGGGTCTTGATAGCCTTATCTGCTCAATTCCTCTTCATTTTTGATTTGATTATTGTTAAATGTACTGAGATAATGAAAAATATTGTTTTTCATGTTATCCAGGCAAATCATACCATGCACAAGTACATTAGGTTAATAGAACAGAATGCAGAATATTGTGTTGCAGCTTTCTCTTCAGAAGGTGCAGAGAAAGATCAACTTTAATATGAGAAGTCCAGTTGAAAGTCTCATAACAGTGGGGAAGAAGCTGTTCTTGAATCTGTCGATACATGTTTTCAAACTTGTGTATTTTCGGCCCAATGGAAGAAGTATAATCAGGGTGGGAGGGTTCTTTATGTTGGTTGCTTTTCTGAGGCAGCAGGAAGTACAGGCGCAGTCAATGGATTGCATCTGGTTTACGTGATGGACTTGATTGCATCCACGACTCCCTGTAGTTCCTTATGCTCTTAGGAAGAGCAGTTGCCATACATACAGATAAGATATTTTCTTTGGTGCATCTATAAAAATTGGTAAGAGTCATTGTGAACATGCTAAATTGTCTTCGCCTTCTGAGGAAGTAGAGGCGTTGGTGTGCTTTCCTAAGTGTAACATTGACAAAAATGGACCAGGACAGATTGTTGGTGATCATCACTCCTATGAAATTAAAGCACTCAACTGTCTCCACATCAGCACCATTGATGCAGTGTCCTCTACTCTGTTTCTTGAAGTTGATGACCAGCTCCTTTTGTTTTGCTGACATTGGAGGAGAGATACTTAAAGTCATTCCACTAAGATCTCTAAATCTTTCCTGTACTCGAACTTGTCATTGTTTAACATCTGAACCGCTACAGTGGTTTCATCAGCAAACTTGTAAATGAAGTTAGTGCAGAATTTAACACACAGTGGGTATGAGGAATATAGTAAGAGGGGCTGAGTATGCAGCCTTCCGGGTCACTAATGTGGAGGTGTTACCACCTATCATTAGTAATTGTGGTCTCCGAGTCAGGAATTTGAGGATCCATATAGAGTGGGGAGCAGAGTCTCTGAGTTTGGAGGTAAATTTGGTTGGAATTATGGTGTTGAAGGCAGAGCTATAGTCTGTAAGTAGGAAACTGACATGGTATTGTGAACCTGTTCTGATTGTAGGCAATATGTAGAGGATCAAGGCAGACTGGGAAACTGGAGTTGATGTGAGCCATGCCTAACCTCTCGAAGCTCTTCATAATGGTGAATGCCAGAGCCATCGGGTGGTAGTCATTGAGGTGCACTGCATGATTTTATTTTGGCAGCTGGATGATAGTGGTCGTCTTGAAGCAGGTGGGAACCTCAGATTGTGTAAGGAGAGGTTAAAGACATCTGTGAATACTCCGATCAGCTGGTATGCACAGGATCTGAGTGCACAATTGGGAACTCCATCTTGGCCCATTGCTGTCTGTGGGTTCACTCTCAAGAAGGCTGATCTTATGTCTGCAGAGGGTAACTGTGGATACAGGTACATCCAAGGTTATAGGGGCAGGTGACATCATTTCACTGATCTTGCATTCTAAACAAGCATAATGTGCATGGAGTTCATCAGGGAGGGCTGAATTGTTGCCAGCAAATCTGCCCATCTTCATCTACACTCAGCATTTTGGGGGGATATTAGATAAGGACTCGGAATAAATGGAAACTACAAATGGTTGTTCACTGTAATTTTCAGTAGTGCTATCTTATTGTCTGTTGCCCTAGGTCATAACTAGCATTAACCATGGTGTTGTGCTTTATTTTTCCTTAAAACTCTTGCTGAAAGAAATAATTGAATCATAATGCACAGGAAGAGAAAGTGATTTATTAAGAAAAGGCTACAAAATTACCTAGCTTCAATACTTAAAAATGCAGTGGAATCTGAATTCAGAAAGTGAATTGGAAAGAAAGACTTTCAAATACTTTAGTTAATGCAGATTTTGTAAGCCACAATAAAGCAACAGTATTCACAAAGACTTAGTTTTCTACTTTCCCATTCTCAATGTCAATTTTTAATCAAGAAGGGCCTGTGCCCGAAACGTCGAATCTCCTGTTCCCTGGATGCTGCCTGACCTGCTGTGCTGTTCCAGCAATAAAGTTGCAACTTTGATCTCCAGCATCTGCAGACCTCACTTTCTCCCCCAGGATTTCCAGACTTTCGGTGACTGTGTCATTAAGAAGGGCAAGCAGCCAATCAAATTGGTGTATTCTATTAGCACCAGGAAATAAATGCATTGTTATTTTTGATCAAAGTTTAGAAAGTGAAATTAATGATTAAGGGAGGGTTAAAATATTAAATGTTGCAAAGACTTTGTAAAACAAATACATATTTCAAATTTGCAAAAAGTGACATTCTGCAAATATGAATAATAGTATTTTGAGGATAATATTTAAAAAGCCAGTCATGTATTCAACAATGTCCAACTTTCTCAATTTTTCTCAATCCAGGTCGTCATCTGCTAGGAGTTTAGCAGGTAGCATTTGAAGTCAGGCCTCCTGGTTCAAAGGTAGGTACATTACCACTGTAGTCCCCAAAATTTTGTTTCCCAGTTCAAAACATCCTTTGGTATGATAGCATCTCAATCCTTTAATCAAAGGAAATATCTATGATACGTCTATGGAATAGCATGGACTTGAACCCGGACCTCCTGTTTCAGAGGGAGGGACACTAACATTATGCCCTCGAGCCCTCGACGTTGAGACTTGATGACGCATTTCGCCTAATTCATGAATAATGCTAATCGTTACTATGCAAATGACGTGCAGCTTCATGAATAATGCATGAGTATGCAGATAAGCACATATCCCCTTTGGAGCGTGGCGGCCTCTCTCTCTAACAGACCGAGTGTTGTCATCATGGCGACAGGAGAGTACTGAGCGGTGAGGGTTTAGGCTGCTAAAGTTCCCGCTTCCTTTCCTTTGGTCGCTCGACATTCCCTGTTCTTTTCGACAATTATTTTGGTCTCGATGCGGCTGTGACCACAATGGCCGAGGTAACATCGCCGCTGATGGAGATGGAGGCGGGGAGGCGGGTTCCATGTGCGGCGGGGTTGCTGGCCGAAGCTAGCAGCCCGGGCCCCGGCGCCGCTCAGACGGTGGAGCCGCTCTCCCCGCAGCCGAAGCCTGGCTCCGGATGCGGCTCGAGCTCGGCGGTTACAGGGAGAGGGGTGCGCGTCTTAAAGGTAACGTTCACAGTCTGGCTCCTGTTAATTGACCTCTGAAGAATGTAGGTTCTAATCATCTCAGTTTTGATTTATTTCAAGCGACGCTGTTCTTTCATTTCAGATGTTCAAATGAAAAGTTATCTATTGCGGCTGATTAGATTAGTATATTTACTGGAAATTTTTACTACATTAAAGCATTTGCGGTTTCAACGCAGCGGATTCCAGGTGATCAGCTTTTCCCTGTCTCTGTGCAGGAGAAACGCAGTTTTTTTTAACCGTCACGGTACCTTTAACAGTTAATGCTTATCCTAATATGGGAAATACAGATACGATAAATGTGTACATTTTTTAAAAATTGCACATTGCAGTTTCTCCAAAGCTAGTTTTTGTATTTATCCATTTCGCGTGCAAGTTACCATGATCTAAATCAGTTGCAGTAAAATGACCTGAAGGTGAACAGTTGTAAAATGCGTCTTTTTTTCCTGTTAGTTGCACCGTCCTTACGTGTTGCTGTAATATCTTGTTCAACGTTGAAAACCTGTAGGAACTACCAACGCCCAGATCATCAGAAACAAAGTGTCACGTAATGGGTGTTTCAGATGAATAAGAAATATTTTGTTCGTAATTCTATACCGTTAAGATATTTTAATGACATATTTTATTAATCAAGTGCTCCATATGCGCCTGATGGCCTTCTAAAATGAGATAGCAAAAATGAAAGTGATGAGTCAAATTCGGTGCATGTTCTGTTCCATCAGCATTCCTTGTGACTTGACATGCTGACGGTTTCTTCTCTCAAAGTCAGTGGTGGACAGGTTTGGAGTTAGGTTTGTTTACAGCTAGGAAATAGGCCTTTCGGCCCATAATGTCCGCATTGGACATTGCATATCCATCTATTCTAATCATATTTTCCAGTATTTGATTCTAAGCTTTTATGGCGTTTCAAGTGCTGATCTGAATACTACTTAAAGGTTCCTATCTTTACATCTTTTTAGATAAGGCGCTGTAGATACCCACCACCCCTCTGGCTGAATTTCGTTTTCGTCAAATTCCATCTAAACCACCTCCTTGCCTTAAAATTGTGACATCAGGTTATTGATCCCTTAACAGTGGGAAAGGTATGCCATTGTCCAGAGGGTCCATGCTGCTCAGAACTTCATATATATCTCAATCAGATTCCACCCTCTTCCCCCCCCCCCCCCCCCCCAGTTCTCCAAGGAACACCAGCAGGAGGCTAGAAGAATACAGCAAGCCAGACAGCATAAGGAGATGGGGAAGTCACGTTTTGGGTGTAACCCTTCTCCACCTCCTGATGCTGTCTGGCTTGCTGTGTTCTTCCAGCCTCCTTGTCTACCTTGGATTCTAGCATCTGCAGTTTTTTTTATCTTTAAGGAAAATAACCCAGCTATTGCATAACTGAACTGCTGCAATCACATCCTTATATAATATGGCAATCGGCACTGCACACAGTACTCCAACTGTGGCCTGACTAACCTTGCACATGGCTCCATTAACATCTACTTGGAGAAGGCAGGAAAATGGGATTGAGAAACATGTTAGCCGTGATCAAATGGTGGAGCAGACTCAGTTGGCCATTGGGTGAATTTTACTGTTATATCTTATAGTCTTGTATGCAATGCCTTGAGTAATAAAGACAAGTATGAGATTTTGGAGATTTGTAGCTTAGGTTGTCGGTTTGCTTGCTAAGCTGGTGGGTCTGGTTTTAGACATTTTGTCACCATGCTCGTGAGCCTCCGGCCAAGTGTTGCTATTTGTGTCTTGGTGTGTTGTGTGTGAGATATTGTATCTGGTTCTGTTTCCGAGAGGTTGGTAAATGAGGTCGAAATCTATATGTTTGTTAATGGAGTTCCGGTTTGAAAGGCAAGTGTCCTATGTGCCACCTGACCAGCTTATCTATGTCGTGCTGCCTTCAAGCATCTGTGGACACGCACATCAAGGCCGTTCACATTCTCTGTACCTCCTAGGGTCCTACAATTCAATGGGTATTCCTTTTGTTTTATTAGATTTTATAAGGATGCATCACTTCACACTTTCCAGGATAAATTTGATTTGTCACTGCTCAGCTCATCCGACAAGCCAGTTTTGTAACATAAAGCTTTCCTCCTTGCTATTTACTACTCCATCAATTTCTATGCCATCTGCAAATTAACTGATCATGCCTCTTCTATTCGTGTCCAGATCGTTAATGTATACAACGAACACCAAGGAACCCAGCGCCAAATACTGTGGCACACCTCAGGAATCAGTCTTCCAGTCACAAAACCAGCGTTTGAACATCACTTTCTGCTTCCTGTCACTATGTTAATTTTGGATCCAATTGGCCAAATTGCCCTGGAACCCTTGCGCTCTTAACTTTTTAACCAGTCTGCCGCTCAATACCTTGTCGACATAGACTTAAATAAGACTTGACCAGACCAACTGCTCACTACCCTCATCTACACATCTAGTCAACTCCTCTCTTCAGTCAGATTTCTAAACATGTTCTTCCATTTTCAAATCTACGTTGATAATCCTTGAGTAATCCTTGCCTCTCCAAGTGGAGATTTATTCAGTCCTTCAGGATATTTTCCAAACGTTGCCCTACTGCAGATGTTCTACTACCCTTGAATAATGGTACTACATGACTTGTCCTCTGGTCTCCTGGCATCACTCCTGTTGGCAGAATGGATTTGAAAATTAACTCTGTCTCTTTCCCATGCCTCCCATAGCAGTCTGCAATGCATCATGTGGGCTTGAGGATTTATCCACTTTTTGAGCCTACCAAGATCAGCCCCTCCTCAGTGCTGATTCATTCAAGTATATAATATCCCTGTCTCTGGTTTCTTTACCTGCACTGTCTTTTATAATGAATATGGAAGAAAATAACTTATTTAAAACCTTGGCCATCTTTTGTCTTTAATGTTGGCTTTTTATTTGATTGTATAATACTGATTTGTAAGAAGTTAGGTTGCTTAAGTTATTTGTTTAATCAACTCATTCAGACATGTTAAGACATTCCACCATGACAGGTGGGATTTTTATTTAATCATTCATAGGATGTGGGGTTTGCTTGTTGGCCAGTCTTTTATTCCTCATCCTTACCTACCCTTTATACAGTAGTCTTGATCTGCCTTTTTGAACTGCTGCAGTTCATTTGGTGAAGATATGCCCACAATGTTATTGGAATGGAGGTTCAGGGGGCAAAGAAAGAGAGCGAGAGAGAGTTCCAGGGTTTTCACCTAGTGACAGTGAAGGATAGGTGATATTCCTCCAAGTCATGATGGGAAGTGACTTGAAGGGGAGTCTGCAAGTAGTGGTGGTCCCATGTATCTGTTGCTCTTGTCCTTCTAAATAATAGTAATTTTGGATTTGTAAGGTGTTGTCTAAGAAGCCTTGATGAATATCTTGAAGCTAGACCTTCTGTCCCTGAGGTGGAACACTACCAATGCATCACAAAAGCCCTAAATTATTTTTATTCAACCTGTGTGGATATGTTGTGATACTTGATACAGATGGGACTCGAACCTGGATGTTCTGGCGCACAGGCAGGGACACTGCCACTGTGTTAACAAGACCCCTTAAGTTAAATATATTTTAATTTTAAGTCTTTTCTAATCAACCCGTTCAGAGATGTTATTTTACACATCTGGAGCAGGTGGCACTTGTACTCAGGCCTCCTAACTTGGTAGTCGAGACACTACCACTGCTCCACAAGAGCCCTTTAAGGATTAAAGTCTGGTGCTGAATCCCAGCAACATTGACTAGTAGGAATCCACAAGATTTTGGTAGCATAATCGCTATGCTCTAACTTTCTGAACTATCTGGCTGCCAATTACTTACTTTCTTTCTGAAGGATACAAAGCAAGACGTGGTCCATGATTCAAACTTTTTTAAAAAATATATATATGTTGAAGCACTTATTGTTTGGGGGAGAAGTGATGAGGTGATTGTTGGAATAGCAAGGTGATTGGATTCAATCCAATGTGCTGAATTTCATTAAAACTTAAGATGCAATTAGAGTCATAGAGATGTAAAGCACGGAACCAGACTCTTCCATGCTGACCAGATATCCTGACCGGATCTAGTCCCATTTGCCAGCATTTGGCCCATACCCTCTAAACCCTTCCTATTCATGTACTCATCCACATGTCTTTTAAATGCTGTAATTCTATAAGCGTCCACCACTTCCTCTGGCAGCTTATTCCATACATGCACCACCCTCTGTGTGGAAAAAGTTGCCCCTTAGGTTCTTTTTAATTTTTTCCCTCTCACCCTAAACCTATGCCCTCTAATTCTGGACTCTTCTGCCCCAGGGAGAAAACCTTTCCTATTTATGCTATCCATGACCCTCATGATGTTATAAACCTCTATAAGGTCATCCCTCTGCCTCCGCTTCAGGGAAAACAGCCCAGCCTATTCAGCCTCTCCCTATAGCTCAAATCCTCCCACCCTGGCAACATCCTTGTAAATCTTTTCTGCACTTTTTCAAGTTTCATGCCATCCTTCCAATAGGAGGGAGACCAGAATTGCACAGTATTCCAAAATTGTTATGAGTATTTTAAGTATCTTAAGATGCTTTTGGTCAAAGTCTCAAGTACTGTCTTGTGCCCTCATTTCTGTTTCTGCCCAGGCCTGTTGTTCTAGGTGCTGTGTTTCTGTCTAACTGAACCATGTCAATCAGCATGTTTTCTACCACTGTGTTGCATTTGTAGGGTTGGTGGTAACACAGTAAAGACAGTAATGGTGCAGGAGTTTGAATAGTTGCAAATCAAGGGATTCATGGCATTGGAAAGAATGGCTTAAAATATCAACACTATTTGCCACTGACTTAATTCTGACAGGAATAAAATTTTGGATTTCTGAGGATTTGTGCAGGTAGTTGCAATATAAACTGGAATCCACTGACTGTCTGCTTTAACAGGCATTGAGATGGAACCTTGTCAATTGATGACTGAATAATCAACAGTTACGTTACCTTTGACTAGTGAGATCACTAGAAAGTGATAATTATGGATTGATCATATGATTATTGGTTTCTCATATGATTGCCATCATATGACAATTGCACAACAACCAGTATTATCTCAGAAGTCACTCATTTTGGACAGAAAGTTGTGCTGTCACCTATCTTCAGGTTGCAGTATTTGTCTAGCAATTGCTGAGCAGCTTAAAAAGCAACTCCTATGTCCTTGTAGAATGTAATATGCTTTGCATGTACTTCAATATAGGTCATTATGCCCTGGGTAATTTAAATGAGCATTGCCATCTGTTTCAGGAATCTAGTGGATAGATTAAAATTCTCTACAACTGGCAAATATTAGGCCATAATATTGTTCTGCAGTATTTCAATTTCAGTTTTACCAGAAATTAGATTAGTGCATCCAAAGATATGTCTTGATCAATAAGAGTCCAGTTCTTTCAACCCCTAAAGAAACCTTGTAGGATTTCAGAATCTCAGGAATTTGTAATCCTATACTGACAATGAGATGTTATTTTAGTGCATTTTGGAAGTGCAGGTAACTTTTTTGATTGCCATCAAAGTTTCATTTTCCTCCAGTGTTTTTCTTTAAAGTTTATTGGTTTGTGCGTGGGGCAGAAAGGCATTTCATTTTATAGCAGTGCTGTTTGCTTTATATAAGGCAATTAAATTTTTTTCATCCATAGATTAATTTCATGAAATAAAAATGAAATTTAGCAAGCCTACAGTATAAAATACAGTTGAACAGTTCATCCACTTCACCAACACCTTCCACCCCGACCTCAAATTCACCTGGACAGTCTCCGATTCCTTCCTCCCCTTCCTCGACCTTTCTATTCAGGCAACCGAATCAACATAGACATCTACTACAAACTGACCGACTCCCACAGCTACCTGGACTAAACCTCCTCCCACCCTGCCCCCTGTAAAAACGCCATCCCATTCTCCCAATTCCTTTGACTCCGCCGCATCTGCTCCCAGGAGGACCAGTTCCAAAAACGCACAACCCAGATGGCCTCCTTCTTCAAGGACCGCAATTTCCCCCCCGACGTGGTCGACGATGCCCCCCACCGCATCTCTTCCACTTCCCGCTCCTCCGCCCTTGAACCCCGCCCCTCCAACCGCCAACAGGACAGAACCCCACTGGTCCTCACCTACCACCCCACCAACCTCCATGTACAGCGCATCATCCGCCGCCATTTCCGCCACCTCCAAACGGACCCCACCACCAAGGATATATCTCCC
>NC_057726.1:33576915-33640706 GCF_004010195.1 Chiloscyllium plagiosum
TTCCTGAAGAAGGGCTTATGCCCGAAACGTCGATTCTCCTGTTCCCTGGATGCTGCCTGACCTGCTGCGCTTTTCCAGCAACACATTTTCAGCTCTGATTTCCAGCATCTGCAGACCTCACTTTCTCCTACAGTATAAAATACACTTTTTGATCCTGATGTCTGGCAGATTCTGAAATGCTTCATTTATCAATGATATAATCGTAACTTGAATCTTAGCTCTTGAATACTTTCTTTCTTACTATCATTGTCTCCCTAAATTCTGCGAGTACATTATTTTAGTTTTCAACTTTGTGCATTTATTTCACCCCAGCATTAATACCTCAAGGTTCCATCACACAACTTTGCCACTTTCATCTTGAGTTTGAATCTTAGAAACCTGAGCTCCAAGTAGATTACTTGGATACATTCTTATACATGTTATTAATCTTCTCTTTCATAGAGGAACATGAAGCGCAATGCCAGCAGGAGCTGCCTGGGAAAGAAGAGTAGTCTGGGTGTACGAGAGAAAGAATGGCTCAAAGGAGATGTAAGAAGAGGATGTATATATATTCATGGAAAAGAGATGGTGTCATCAAATGCTGCAACTTCCACCTCTTCCCAGGGTGCATTACTATCATCATTATCATGCTCGTCTTCATCATCATCTGGTCCGGACCTGCAGCTGGTACTCTGCAGTACTGAAACCACTACAACAGAGCTGTGTACTCAGGATAAGGATGATCTCTACCTGCAACTCCATGGTGATCTCATCAGGTAGACAATCCTAAATCCAATATTTCTGTAGGGTGATCGTTAAACTTTTACATGTAAAATGCTGGCAGTTTATTCAAAGGAATCCATTGATGGTGTTTGGCCAATAAAGTCTCAGACAAAAGTAATTTTGAGGAGAGATGGTTTTGTTAGGGGGTGGATGAAGGAAGAGTGGTGGGCGGAGTAAAAATTAAACAATGAGATACATTTGTGGCAAACAATGCTTTAAATTGCGTAAGTGTTTAACTTAAAATATATTCTTATTGTCTGAAACATTAGATTGGCACTTTCAAATGTAAGATGGCAGACTTTACATCCATGGTAGTTTGCAGTTCTTCTGGAAGTTGATGAAAGCTACTTTTGGTGCCTTGTTGCCTTTGAAAGTAACTGCACAGCCTCTTTAATATTACTGCACTACAGAAGGAGCTGCTAATGATAGACTGCTGTGAATGTTTTCAAACCAAAAGGGTTAGTTTTCTCTTTCAAATGCACTTTGTAATTGCACCAGTGTGATTTCCCATGTTGTCTACTTTTTAAATAGCTCAAAATAAAAACAGAAAAATTTAAAATGTCACTAAAATTTAGCCTTCTAATTGATATTCTGTGGTGTTTTCAGTGGGAATTGAAATCTGGTAATGTCTTTGGATAAAGTTGGTAGGGTATGTAATAATTGATCCGTAGTTAAGTTGACATCTTAAGGTCCTCCTTTCTTATCCTGTTCTTCCAATACCATAACTGCAATGAAATATTGTCAAGGAATCCTTGGCAACTTGAAGTACACCATCTACAAGATGCACTGCAGTAACTCTGAGGTTTTGTCAATGCTACCTCCCAAATCTGCACTCTACCAGCTTAATAAACAAGGGCAATAGGTCCATAGAAACATAATTTCCACCAACTTCCCCTCCAAGTTACAGAGCATTCTAATGTGCAAATGTATCCGTGTTCCTTCACCACATTTGGCTTAAAATCCTGCAGATGCCTATATGATAGCACTGTGAAATGAACACTGGTGTGGATTGGTTAGACTGACTGTTGCATTCCTGTGCTGTATATCCTGTCTTCACTGCATGGAGTGTACTGATTCAAGGATGCAGCTTTCCCACCATTTGTGGGCATGTAGAAATGAGCTGTAATGCTGGCTTTAGCAGGAATGCATTCTTTTTGTGAATTAATATACTTAGTGAAAAGATTATCATTACCCATTTGAATCATATTCTTTGAAGATCATTCACCAAAGCAATGAGAGGACTGTCTACTCTTCAGGTAGGGCCATTTGGATATTATGATGTCCGTCCAAGAATGCAGATAGGACCCACAGTTCATCCAAAAATCGATAACTTCAGTGGAACAGGAATCTGTTCAACTCTTCAGTTGCAGATTATCGTTCTCAACTGCAATGATTAACAGCTTCTTTTATCTATGTTGAACATACTGTAGACAATGTATAAAACATACAGAGGAAGACTCAGTGCTCCATAGACTCTGTTCCAGTCATCTGTGTTGTAAACTAGAAAACAATATTTGTTCACCAATAACCACTTAAATTTTCCTTATCAGAGAAATTAGAAAAAATCTGAATCCATTTTGGGACAAAACAATTCTGGGAAGTTCCTCTTTGTCTCTTCAACAAAGCCTGGCAAATCATGGTGGGAAGGAAGTATGTCATGAAAAGCTGCATGTATTTTGTATGAAACGCCATCAGCCTTTTGCTGAAATTGAAATTTCTTTTGGAACACCTGTAGCAAATCTGCTTATTCTGAAAGTCAGTGACCCTCTGTAAAGAGCTTTTCAGTTCTCATTTTCCTAATTTATCTAGCTGATTTAGTCTCTGCCATTTTGAGTAATGCAGATTTCCCCAAAGTCTATGGTTTTTCTGGAAATGAGGGCTGAGTTGTCTGAATCTGGGAAGATAACTAAGGATTTTATACTGAGAATTACTGGATGTGGTTTTGCTCGCTGAGCTGGAAGATTCATTTTCAGACACTTCGTCACCATACTAGGTAACATCTTCAGTGAGCCTCCAGATGAAGCACTGCTGATGATTCCTGCTTTCTACTTATATGTTTGGGTTTCTTCGGGTTGGTGATGTCATTTCCTGTTCTTTTTCTCCAGGGGTGGTAAATGGGGTCTAACTCAATGTGTTTGTTGATAGAGTTCCAGGTGGAATGCCTTGTTTCTAGGAATTCTCATGCACGTCACTGTTTGGCTTGTCCTAGAATGGATGTGTTGTCCCAGTCCAAGTGGTGTCCTTCCTTATCCGTGTGTAAGGATATGAGTGAGAGAGGGTCATGTCATTTTGTGGCTAGTTGATGTTCATGTATCCTGGTGGCTAGTTTTCTGCCTGTTGTCCAATGTAGTGTTTGTTACAGTTCTTGCACGATATTTTGTAATTGAAATTGGTTTTGCTTGTTGTCTGTACAGGGTCTTACAAGTTCATTAGATGCTGTTTTAGTGTGTTGGTGGTTTTGTGGGCTACCACAATGCCAAGGGGTCTGAGTAATCTGGCAGTCATTTCCGAGATGTCATTGTAGGGGAGAGTGGTTCGGGTTTCTGGATGCATTTTGTCTGCTTGTTTGGGTTTGTTGCTGAGAAATCGGCGGACTATGTTTATTAGGTACCCATTCTTTTTAAATACACTGTATAGATGATTTTCCTCTGTTCTGCGTAGTTCCTCTGTGCTGCAGTGTGTGTTGGCTCATTGAAGTAATGTTCTGATGCAGCTTCGCTTGTGGATGTTGGGATGATTGCTTCTGTAGTTCAGTATTTGGTTTGTATGTCTTGTTTTCGTGTAGACGCTGGTTTGAAGTTCCCATTGGCTGTTCGCTCTACTGTGATATCTAGGAATGGCAGTTTGTTGTTGTTTTCCTCCTCTTTAGTGAATGTTATGCTAGTAAGGGTATTATTGATGGTCTTGAACGTTTCTTCTAATTTGTTTCGTTTAGTGATGACAAAGGTGTCATCCACGTAGCGGATCCAAAGTTTGGGTTGAATGGTTGGCTGTTTGTTTGAGTCTCTGCATTACTGTCTCTGCTAAGAACCCTGATATCGGAGATCCCAATGGTGTTCCGTTGGTTTGTCTGTAGGTTTCGTTGTTGAAGGTGAAGTTTGTGGTTAGGCAGAGGTCCACTAGTTTGACGATACCGTCCTTGCTGATGAAATTAGTCCTTTGGTGTATGTGTCTTTGGGTCTTCTAATCGTGTGGTCAGTGTTTCCTTGGCCAGGTTGATGTTGATTGATGTGAACAGAGCCTTAACATCAAAGGAGACCATTATTTCATCCTCTTCTATGGTCTTTGGTCTTCAAAACCTATACAGTGTATTCAAAAAGAATGGGTACCTAATGAACAGAGTCTGCTGATTTCTCAGCAACAAACTTAAACAAGCAGACAAAACTCATCCAGAAACCCCAGCCACTCTTCCCCTATATCAAAGGCATCTTGGAAATATTTGCCAGACTACTCAGACTCCTTGGCATCATGGTAGCCCACAAAACCTACTATGGTGACGAAGTGTCTGAAAATGAACCTTCCAGCTCAGCGAGCAAACCTACATCTGGACCCTCAACCTGAGCTGCAAATCTTCTCAAAACTCGCTAACTGTGCATTACTCTCTTGGCCGTCTTCTGAACTCTTTCCAACACCTCCCAAAACACCTCACAAAACACACTAAAACAGCAGCTAATGAACTTGAAAGACCCTATACAGACAACAAGCAAAACTAATGTCATTTACAAAATACTGTGCAAGAACTGTAACAAACACTACATTGGATAAACAGGCAGAAAACTAGCCACCAAGATACATGAACATCAACTAGCTACAAAACGACATGACCCCCTCTCACTAGTATCCTTACATACAGATAAGGAAGGACACCACTTTGACTGGGACAACACATCCATCCTAGGACAAGCCAAACAGAGACATGCATGAGAATTCCGAGAAGCAGGGCGTTCCAACCGGAACTCTTATCAATAAACACATTTGACTTGGACCCGATGTACCACTCCTGAGAGAGAGAATGGGAAATGACATCATCATAGGAAATGAAATCACCACATGAAATTAGTGAGCCTCCTGATGAAATCATCAGGAGGCTCACTGAAGATGTTACCTACTATGGTGACGAAGTGTCTGAAAATGAACCTTCCAGCCCAGCGAGCAAACCTACATCTAGACCCTCAACCTGAGCTGCAAATCTTCTCAAAACTCGCTAACTGTGCATTACTCTCTTGGCCGTCTTCTGAACTCTTTCCAACACCTCCCAAAAGATGAGGGTATGGAGGCTGGATGTTATTTTATAAAATTTTGTTTAAGTTTAACGCTTTTTGCTTTATGATGGAGCGCTCTTATTATTGCTTCTTGATAATGAGTTTTTTTTTGAGATTCATACTTTGAAAAACTTATGATCAGTTACCATTGGTGTTTTTGTAATACAAATAGCAATCTGTTTACTTTTTCTTCTCTGGGAGTATCTGGTTCTTTAGATTGGAAGATAGCAAGCTTAACTCCTTTAATCAAAAGAAGAAGAGACAGGAAGCAAAAAGCTAGAAGCCAGGTTCATAGGAAGGTGTTAGAAGCTGTTATTAAAGCTGGAGTACCAGGCCACTTGGGAAAAGTTCAAAGTAGGCGAAAGTGAGGACTGCAGATATTGGAGATCAGAGTCAAGATTAGAGTGGTGCTGGAAAAGCACAGCAGGTTAGGCAGCATCCGAGGAGCAGGAAAATTGACATTTCAGGCAAAAGCCCTTCATCAGGAATGAGGCAGGGATCCTCTGGGATGGAGAGATAAATGGGAGGGGGCTGGGGCTGGGGAGGGGGAGAAGGTAGCTAAGAGTGCAATAGATGAATGGAGGTGGGGCTGAAGGTGATAGGGTGGAGCAGATAAGTGGGAAGGAAGATTGACAGATGGGACAGGTCATGAGGATAGTGCTGAGCTGGCAGTTTGGAACTGGGGTGAGGGGAGGGGAAATGAGGAAACTGGTGAAGACCATATTGATGCCCTGGGGTTGAAGAGTTCCGATGCAGAAGATGAAGCGTTGGGTGGTGAGGGAGTGGCAGTGGAACATACGTTTGAGACACCACCCACGCCCTCCACCACCTCTGAGACTTCCATTTTCCCCAGCCCCCAACGCCTCATCTTCACCATGGACATTCAATCCCTCTACCCTCCATCCGCTGTGACCAGGGCTTCCAAGCCCTCCGTTTCTTACTCGTTTGGCTGAACTGGTCCTCACCCTTAACAATTTCTCCCACTTCTTCCAGACGAAAGGAATAGCCATGGGCACCCGCATGGGCCCCAGCTATTCCTGTCTCTTTGGCTACGTGGAACAGTCCATCTTCCGTAGTTACACCAGCACCAGGCCCCACCTCTTCCTCCACTACATTGATGACTGCATCAGTGCCACCTCATGCTTCCGTGAGGAGGTTGAGCAGTTCATCAACTTCACCAACACATTCCACCCCGACTTTAAATTCACCTGGACCATCTTTGACACTTTTCTGCCCTGCCTGGACCTTTCCATCTCCATCAATGAAGACCAACTCAATGCTGTCATTTTTTACAAACCCACTGACTCCCACAGCTACCTGTGTTACACCTCTTTCCACCCTACCTCCTGCAAAAATACTATTCCGTATTCCCAATACTTCCGCCTCTGCCGTATCCGCTCCCAGAGGACCAGTTCCACCATAGAACACACCAGATGGCCGCCTCCTTTAAACACTGCAATTTCCCTTCTCACGTGTTTGAAGATGTCCTCCATCGCATCTCATCCATGTCCTGCACCTCCGCCCTTGAACCTTTCCCTGCCACTGCAGGAATTGCAAAACCTGCACTTACACTTCCCTCGTCACTTCCATCCAAAGCCCCAAAGAAGCCTTCCACATCCTGCAAAGTTTCACCTGCACATCCACAAATGTCATTTATTGTATCCATTGCTCCTGATGGGGTTCCTCTACATTGGGGAGACTGGATGCCTTCTCGCAGAGTGCTTTAGGGAACAATTCCGGGACACCCGCACCAATCAATCCCACCGCCTGTGGCCGAACATTTCAACCCCGCTTACTCTGCCGAGGCCATTGCAGGTCCTGGGCTGCCTCCACCAGTACTCCCTCACCACCCTTTGCCTGGAGGAAGAACGCCTCATCTTCCACATTGGAACACTTCAACCCAGGGCGTCAATGTGGTCAGTTTCCTAATTCCGCCTCCCCCAACCTTACTCCAGTTCCTACCTTCCAACTCAGCACCATCCTCATGACCTGTCCTACCTGCCAATCTCCCTTCCCACCTATCCGCTCCACCCTCCTCTCTGACCTATCATCTTCATCCCCACCTCCATCCACCTATTGTACTCTTTTTGCGATCTTCTCCCCAGCCCCACCCCCCTGTCATTTATCTCTCCAACCCAGAGGCTCCCTGCCTCATTCCTGATGAAGGGCTTTTGCCCGAAACGTCCATTTTCCTGCTCCTCGGGTACTGCCTGACCTGCTGTGCTTTTCCAGCACCACTGTAATCCTGAAAAGTTCAAACTAATCAGACGGAGCCAACATGGTTTTGTTAAAGGGAAATCATATTGAAACAAATTTGTTGTAGTACTTTGAGGGAGAAACATGCTATGAATGAAGGAATGGATATATTGTACTTAGATATCCAGAAAGCATTTGATAAGGTGCCACATTAACAGTTATTACAGAAAGTAAAATCTCAGTTCAGAGGTTTTACTTATTGGTATGGATGGAGGTTTGACTAGCTAATGGAAAGTTGCCCAAGTAGTTCATTTTCTGTTTGGCATGATGTGACAAATGTGCATAACAGGTTTAAGTGTTGGAACCAAACCTTTTTACACTGTTTTTTGAAGACTTGGATGAGGGATCCAAGGATATAATTGCAAAATTTGCTGATGACCTAAAAATAAATAGAAGTTGTGAAAAGGACAAAAGGAGGCTACAAAATGATTTACATAGTTTGAGATCTGGAAAATGTATAATGTGAGAGGATGTGAAAATATCTGGAAAACTTAAAAATTATCTAAAATAGTGAGAGCTTGCAGAGAGACCTGTGTCCCATTACATGAATTCTAAAAAGTTCCTATGCAAATACAGGAAGTAATTAGGAAAGTAAATAAAAGTTATTGTGAGATAATTGAAGTAGGAAGGCTGTGCTTCAATTATAGGTTTACTGATGAGATAGTGTCTGGAGTATTGTGCACAATATTGGTTGTCATCTTTCAGGAAAGCGGTAAATACATTGGAAGCAATTTAGGGAAGGTTTCCTTGACTAATATCTGAAATGGACAGGTTATCTTATGAGGAAAGGTTGGACAGGCTAGGCTTGTGTCTGTGGGAGTTCAGAGTGAGAAATGACTTTTTTGAAACACATGAGATCCTGAAGGCCCTTGATAGGGTTGATGTGGAAAGGATGTTTCCTCTTGTGGGACTACCTAGAATTATGGTTGGCCATTTAAGACAGATGAGGCAAAATGTTTCCTCTCTGAGGGTATGAGCAAGGGGTGAAAGGCTATTAGAGGCAGATAGGAATATGGGGTAATCAGATCAGTCATGATCTTACTGCATGGCAGGTTTGCTTGACAAAGTGGCTGAGTGGGAGAAAGTGAGGACTGCAGATGGTGGAGATAAGAGTCAAAAAGTGTGGCGCTGAAAAAGCACAGCCAGTCAGGCAGCATCCGAGGACCAGGAGAGTCCATGTTTCGAGTGTAAGCTTTTTATCATTCAGGCTATTTATACTGTTTAGTCTGAATTAATTAGAACCCACCTTAGTTTCCCAAACTATACATTTAATAGTGGTCAGCCGCCCAACATTTATTTGGGAGCTAGATATCAATGATGTAAATTATTAGGTGTTTCTTGAATTCGTAGTGCAGGTTGTTCTGTGATAATGCACATTTCGTTAATGTGAATTCGCTGTAACACAACTGACGAACTGGGGACACTGTTTCTAAAGTGTGAACTTTTAAAACATGTGTTGGCTGTAATGTGATTACGTCACCAACACTTCAAATGCTGTTTCTAAAGCGCTATTTTTCTATAATGCAGCATTGCACAAGGATGCAACCATCACGTTATTAGAAGAACTGCTTGTACCCTTTTTCCCTGGATGATCTTCAGTATTCTGCAGTCCTAACTATAATCTGGGTTTCTGTCCCTCTCACAAAAACTTTGTCTTGTTGCATCCAGTTTGACTACTTAATCAGTCCTAGCATTGCTGACCTACTACGGACATTACTTTAGTGTGGTTGGCAACTTGACTTATTCTACTTAGATTTTTATTATCTATTTGTTTGATTTTTATTATCTATTTGTTTATGACATTTCTTGTCTTATTTTTAACAACCCTCAAGGTTATTTTGTTTATCATTTTTCTCCCTTATCCTCTGTTCGCTGCCTTCAAGGTTCATTTGCTTATTACCATTTTGGTGGAATCTTGTCTGATAGTTCAAAGGTACTGCTTATCTGTCTTTATACTATTGAGTCATTCAATGAATGCAGACTTGACACACTCTGGTAGTTAACTTTGGTAAGGCAGTTATTTCAGGGTAATAACACTATTTGGTGATATAAATCAGTGTACAATGCCAATACTTCACCTTGTAGCAACAATGCAACTAACCATTCTAATTTTGACTGGAGTCATTGGAAATAAAAGCAGGAATTTAATTTTCAAAAATGTTTTAAGAATGAACAAGTAGTAGTTTATTTGTAATTTGGATTTCCCAAATGGCTTGTTTTATTCTCCTAGCCCTCTGCTGTCTTGCATGAATTTTTTTCTTTAATGTTCTTCTCTGGTATATTTATTTCAATTAAATTTTTGAATGAAAATTTATGACTTTTCTGCTTCCTACCTTTTTTTATTTTACTCTGTTATATTTAGTTCATTGTCCCTTAGTTATTTTACACTTCTCCATGCTAAATGGCATCAGTTACTTTTAATTCACTTATGTAAAAGATTGTTTTAAACTCATTATTTTTGCCTCTAAATATATTCTAACATGATTTTGCTAAATACACTAGCCTTGAAATCATACTTTTTAAAATGCAGCTTTCTCAAACACTGGCCTCCAAGCAACTCTCTTTCTTTCTCCAGTCTTTAAGAAATTTATGTTGGTTATTCACTGCCTCTTTTTATGAAATAAAAGACCAGTTTTGTGTTCTATCTCTTCCTATTATGTGACTCTACAGTAGCTATTAATTTTGTTATTTTTGATAATCAAATTATATCAAATCAATTTAAGCAATGTTTTTGAAAGCTATTAGGTCCTCGAGCATGACCTCTTTTCTGTAATCTTGCTGAATGTGTGCGTTAAATAAATTAAACTTTTCAAGTGCTCACCCATGGAATATCAAGATTGGTATTAGATTTTCCCTGTAATACATGTTAATCTTACTGGTTTTTAAGGTTTTTTTTAAGTCTGGGAATCCCCACAGATCTATGAAAGCAAAATTTTATAATTTGATACATTTTGGACTGTCTCTTTTTTTTGCCTGGAATGTGGTATTTTCCTGATTGGCTTACTAGGATATTTCAGAGAGCAGTTAAGAGGCCACCATAATGTTGTGGGTTTGGAGTCGCATGTAGCCAAAGCAGGTAAAGATGACATCTTCTTCCATTGATATCAGTCAATCATTGCTGAGATCAGTTTTAAATACATTTTAAATTTCATCAGCTGCCATATGGGTTTTGAACTCATGTTCCCGGAGGATTAGCCTGGATCTCGACATTACTACATTACCTCCATCATTCCAATCTTCTCCCCACCCCCAAAAAAAAATTTCCCTGGTCCAGATATTTCTTTTGTTGCAATTGTATTGCTTTGTTCTTTTACATGCTGTCTTGTTCTTTCTCTGTTATCAATGGAAAGTGAGTGTATTGGATATTTTCTCACTTCATGCTGTGATGTCACTTGTTTGAGCTGTTTGTCCTGGGATTCTAAGTTTTAAACTGTCACATTGTTCACTAATAATTCCTTTCATCGTGGCAATTGCATTTGTGATTTATGAAGTTTTTTTATTTTACAAACTAGATATTAAGTTGTTGCATATAAGCCTCAGACAAATACTTTCTCACCAAGGAAATTTTGAATACCATTTAGCTTGCAAGAGGTACCTGTTGTATGAACTAAAGATGATCTAGCCTTTAAATAGGTTTATGGAATGTAAGATTAGGAACAGAACATATTATTTTTAACTTTTAATATGAGATCAGTGACTTTTTCTGTTGCAAGTGTGAAAAGGCTTAATAGCTTCCCCATTGAAAACTGCTGTGATTATCTGGTATTTCAAGTTAATATCTTTCATTGGTACACTATAAAATAGATTGACAGAAATGGGTCCCAGCAGCACTGTCTCTGCTAATATGATCTATGCATATTACTCATTTCACCCATTTGTGCTCCCCATTTTGAAAGTCACCAAACTTTAGTTGTGAATAATTAGAATAAAGAAAGGCGAGTGCATAGGATCAGAGAGCAGCACGAGCCCTTTTGCTCATGATGTTGTGCCAAACATTAATCTTAATCTAAGGTCAACCTAACCTACACACACCTCAATTTACTGCCGTCCATATGCTTGTCCAGCAGTCGCTTAAATGTCCCTAATGTCTCTGACTCTACTACTACTTCTAACAGTGCATTCCATGCACCCACCACTCTCTACGTAAAGAACCTATCTATGACATCTCTCCTATGCCTTCCTCCAATCACCTTCTAACTTTGACCCCTCGTGACAGCCATTTCTGCTCTGGGCAAGTCTCTGGGTATCAATTCTATCTATGCCTCTCATTACTTTGTACACCCCTATCAACTCACTTCTCTCCTTCCTCCTCTCTAGTGTGAAAAGCCCTAGCTCACCCAACCTCTCTTCATAAGATAAGACCTCCAATCCAGGTAGCATCCTGGTAGATCTCCTCTGCACCCTCTGTTAAAGCATCTACTTCCTTCCTATAATGAGGTGACCAGATCTGGACACAGTATTCCAAGTGTGGCCTAACCACGGTTTTATAGAGCTGCAGCAAAACCCTGCAGTTTATAAACTTGATTGCCCTGTCAATGAAAGCCAAAACACTATACACCACCTTAACAATCCTATCAACTTGGAGTAGTTTGGAGAAAATTAGTAATAATGGGCAACAATTAGAGTCATAGATATATAGCATAGAAACAGACCCTTCGGTCCAACTCATCCGTGCCGACCAGCCAACCAGATATCATAAATTAATCTAGTCTCATTTGCCAGCACTTGGCCCATATTCCTCTCAACCCTATTCATATACCCTACTGATGCCTTTTAAATGTTATAGTTTAACAGCCTCCACCACTTCCTCTGGCAGCTCATTCCATAAATGCACTTCCCTTTGCATTAAAAAGTTGCCCCTTGAGTACCTTTTAAACCTCTGCCATCTCACCTTAAACCTATGCCCTCTAGTTTTGGAATCCTCCACCTTGTCTATTTACATTATCTGTGCCCCACAGTCTGTGACACTCCAGGGAAAACAGCCCCAGTCTGTTCAGCCTCTCCCTATAGCTCAAACCCTCTAACCCTGGCAATGTCCTTGTAAATCTTATCTGAACCCTTTTCAAGAGGAGGGAGATCAGAAATGCACACAGTATTCCAACAGGGGCCTAATCAATGTCCTGTACAGCCGTCTATATTCAATGCACTAGAATTCCAAAAATTCATAAACCTCTGATTGAAAAATTTCTCCTTACCTTTGACCTAACGAGTGATCCCCTTCCCTTAGAGTATGCTCCCTATTCTGTCCAACCAGGGAAACATCTCTTAGCACTTACCCTATCAAGCCCTTCAAAAATGTTACACACTTCAATAAGGTTACATCTCCAGTCTGATGAGTCATCGAAACATTAGCTTGCTCTGTCCATGGATACTACCTGACTCGCTGTGATCTCCAGAGTTTTTTTTTCTTTTCAGTACAGATTCCAGCATCTGCAGTAATTTGCTCCTAAGGTTACATCTTGGCCGACTATTGTCCAGGAGATAAAGGCCTATCCTACTGAATTTCTTACAGGATCTGACTATCACCCCATAACTTTACTTTCATAGAATCATGGAATCCGTACAGTGTGGAAACAGGCTCTTCCGCCCAACAAGATCACACTGACCCTCTGAAGAGTAACCCACCCAGACCCATTCCCCTACCCTATTACTCTACATTTACCCCTGACTAATGTCCCTAACCTACACATTCCTGAACACTATGGGCAATATAGCATGGCCAATTCACCCCAACCTGCACATCTTTGGATTGTGGGAGGAAATATACAATTGCAATTTAAACTACCTGTTTGAGATCTCTATGTCTATCTAAATTTGATACTTAGAAGATTGGAATATATGGAATTTTGCTGTTACTCTGTTGTTTTATTAAATATTTTTAAAAGACTTGCATAGTGGATCTAGCTAGGAAATCAGCTGCCTCCATTTATTAGTGTAACAAAGTTATGTTGAATATGTTTCTGTGATTCCTATTCTTACTGTAATGTGTTTTCTGATAACTGGGGTATCACCTGGAAAACTCTTCATCGTAAGATGAGCTTTGAAAGACCTTTTATGATCTATACTTTTAGCTAAACTATGGATTATATTTGGTTGTCAGAATTCTGAACAAGTTTGTAGGATTGGTATTGCAGGATGTAAAAGCCTCTGTCTTAATCAGGTCTACTCTGAGGTCAGTCTTGTATTGAGTGATTTTAGAAGTCCGTGACTGGTAGAGAATGCATTATAAAAAATGAAACCCAATGAGGGCATTTAATGGGAATGGGGTGGACACTTTTTTTCCCATTCCAAAGATGTGCAGGTCAGGTGAATTGGCCATGTGAAATTGCCCATAGTGCTAGGTGCATTAGTCAGAGGGAAATGGGTCTGGGTGGGTTACTCTTCAGAGGGTCGGTGTGGACTGGTTGGGCCGAAGGGCCTGTTTCCACACTGTAGGGAATCTCATCTAATCAAAAAATTATTCTCCCTTGAGATTGTTACTGACTTTAAGATTTAATTCAGTATATCTCAAGTTCCATCTGATATATTCCCCAAATTTCATATTTCATTGAGCTTGAACATCAAGTAGGTAAAACAATGACTGCAGATGCTGGAAACCAGATTCTAGATTAGAGTGGTGCTGGAAAAGCACAGCAGTTCAGGCAGCCCTGATGAAGGGCTTTTGCCTGAAACATCGATTTTACTGCTCCTTGGATGCTGCCTGAACTGCTGTGCTTTTCCAGCACCACTAATCTTGAACATTAAGTAACCAAGCATCCAACCATGGAATTTGGAGGTAAGTAGAGGTAGCATTAGTGAACTTTAAATTCTGAAGGTGGTCACAAGTTAGCATTTGGGGAATGTTTTTGCTGGTGCAGTTTTTCACTGTTCATAATTATTTTTACTTTTAGTTACAGTTTTCCTTTGTGCAGTTGCCTATGATCTTGCCAATTTGTTAACATTGCGTCCTCCATTTTCTGTTGTAATGTTGATTGCTACCTTTGGCTGAATGCTGTTGGGAAGAATCACTGTCCTGGAGATTATTTTTGTGTGCTTCTGATATTTGTTCTTGTAGTATACAAATTTATCTCTTCTCAAAGCTAGAAATCTGGTTATACTTTGGCACAGTCCAATATCTTCAATTTCCCCATCTGTGTGCTCTCATTTCTGAATGGAATTTATGCATTGAATTCCATTACGTTCCATGATATTATCCTTAGTCTTTCAAAGTTTGACTGTTTCATAAGCTATCAATAGATATTCTTTTGATACATCTTATCCATGAAAGTTAACAATTTGTCCAAATCTTCATCCATGTTATCATCAGGCTTTATTTTAAAAAACTTCACTTTTATCATGCTCTTGTATGGTATGAAAGTACTAAGGCCATACCTTGCTTCCTCTTTGGGAAAGAAGTAACGAGCAGCATGTTGATGTTGTAATTTAATTCTTCTATTGGTCATCAAGCGCATTTTCATGAAACGAGTAGATTATCGTATCCCGAAACATTACATTTTGATTCAACCGTCCTCTACCACCAATGTTATACTTCAAAGGATAACTGCATTAAAGCAGGTTGCAAGTACATACTTTTATATGAGAATTTTATTTCAGATAGCTATTAACTAAATGGTGAATAATGCATGTATGCTTTGCATTCAACCAAACACCCTGCAAATATGTAATTCTGCAACTCTGCTGTATAGTTGAATCCTGTAATCCTGAACTTTTTGAAATCTTGAAAAATACAGTTAATATTTGGGAATTTGCTGATTGCAAAATCTTGGATCCAAGTTCAAAGCTTGTCACTTGCACAAATCTTTGCAGCCTTCCACATGTACTGTATAGCATGTGGAATACCTTTAAATGGTTCTTCTACCTTAACGGTTGTATGGCTTGGATGTGGTTAGGAAGCACTGTAATGCAGGTTGTTACAATTATTGTCTTTAAATGTAGCAATATTGTGCACTTGTAATTTCAGAACCAGTCTTTTTAAAAGAATAAAATCAACTATGGCAGACCAGTGGTCTAAAGTAATATTTAACATGTTAAAATTTACAGTTGATCTGATTAATACAGTAGAAATGTTTCTGTGAAAGACTTTGAAAATTCTGTGTAAATATAAAATCTCACCATATTATATCAGCTTTGGTTGAGATTCTTTTGTGTTTTGGTAGGTCTTAAAAATGTCAGCAATATGCCATTTTAAATTTGTTGATTGATAAGGTAGTTGCAGAAAAGGAATGCAGTTTAGCCTATATTAACATCGTTTTATGATCCTAAAGTCCCTCCATTACAAAAACAGATTAGTTCTTGAATTATTCTCAGGTTTTACCACAGCTATATTTGCAAGCCTATTTTAAGCATTGAGACTCTGTGAAGATAAACTTTTGTGATATCAGCCCGAAACTAGTTTGCACTTGTGACTGTTGTTGTATACTTTTTTGATTTAAATTGATTCTGCGCTGTTTACTGATATACATACATTTCTGATGTTTTGTTTCAAATCTGAAAAGCCAGTTTGTCCATCATTTGCTTAGCTCACTTCCATATCTGTAGAATCATCCTTCCAAATCTTGGTCGTATTGTTTGTTTCTTGGAGACCACAGCTGCATAGAGAACTCAAGGTGCAGTTTGATCAGTGATCTTTACTGAGTTGTATTCTGCTATTCCAGCTGGAATGTTTGAGTGTGAGGAAGTCATAATACAATTCAGGAGGGCATGATAGGCAGGTTGAAACAAATGCTTTGAAGTTATACTTTTGGGAAGAATGAGAGAACATATAAATGAAGAATAGAATACTAAAGGATCCGGTGAAACACAGGCACTGGGGTATATGTGCAAAAATCTTTGAACGTGGCAGTGCAGGTTGAGAATAACATAGAAAGATTTAATATTATTTTTAAAAACACAGTACAGGATGTTCCTGGTTGTGAACCAGTTCCATTCCGGAGTCTGTTTGCAAGTCGATATCTGTGTAGGTCGGACACAAGGCAGAATGATATAAAGGAGATGTTCATAAATATAGCACATGTTTATATGTCGAGTCTTTTAAAATTACAATCCTGAATGAGATTGCATTTGTAAATGTTAATTGGGGTCTCCCTGTGATTGAATAATTATTTGAATAGGAGGGCTTCCTGAAGAAGGGCTTATGCCCGAAACGTCGATTCTCCTGTTCCTTGGATGCTGCCTGACCTGCTGCGCTTTTCCAGCAACACATTTTCAGCGCTAATTATTTGAATAGAAAAGTACTGCTGGTTTCTAGGGAAAAGGCAAGACAGTGTGCCTATCTGAGTTGCTCTTTGAGAGAGCAGAGGCACAAATACAATAGTGTAACCATTCTCTGACTGTATGCCACTGTTGTTTTCTGGATAATAATTGCTTTTACAATTCTCTTGATACCATTTTTTGACTGTCTTGTTTATAGGAGAATGAATCCTGATGAGCGACCTCTGCAAATCCTTTACGATTATCTTACTGGATTAGGTTTCCAGGATCCAGTACGGATACAAGAGGAAGGAGCCATGGCTGATCTGACCTGCATGATTAGATACTTTCATGGTAGGATTTCATGAGCTATTTGTGAAAGATTCGGGGATAAGAGACCGAACTAAAGTTTTTACTGTTTCAAATGTGGAAAATCTCTGTAGTGGCAATCACTTTGCACAATAAATTATTGAATTATTGTAATTCATCCAATTTGGTAGTGGAGCAAATGTGTTCCAATCATTATCTTGGACAATTAGTCCCAATATTCAGTCACTACAGACTACTTGACAGTTTCATTAGTGTTTTGTTACTGTGTTAGAATCAGTAGTCTTAAAAGGTGACATGCTGTTCTTTGAGAGGTAAATTTGTCTCTTTGCTTTAAAAATTAAGTTAATGATCAACTGACAAGAAATGACAGTCATGATCATGAAGCTTCTTCAGACCCAAACCTTTGTTGATGATTGGGGTTGCATGAAGTTATAGGTTCTGTATGCACTTGATTTCAAGAGGTTGAAATGGGAGAAAATACAAGTGCAATAAATGCTAGAAATCAGAGGCAAAAACAGAAAACAATGAGGCCAGGAAGCATCTGGGAAACAACTGGATGTTTAAGTTGTTCTTTATTCAGGACTGAATGAATAAAGTAACTTTTCATAACGTATAAAAAATTGAGAACAAACTTGCATTTATGGACTGCTTTTCACAACTTTAAGTCAAGATGCCAGCTTTGGTAGTTGGGCATCCTGTCCCCTGCACAAGCACTGTAGTTTCTTTCCTTATTTCTTGGATCACTGCAGAAAACACTGGAATAGTATCAGAGAAAATTGGCACCATAATCTCAGCTACATGTGCTTCTGGGTTAAACATAACATAGTTCCTTAACCTTCCAGTGCTTTTTTCTCTTTGATTAATGTTATTTTAAAAACTCTGATCTGTTACTTCCTCAGTTTACTAGATTCTTGTGCTTGTTGATATTGGATCTTAGATTATACAATTGATATTAAAGTCAATTGAAAGAACAATGAAATGAGTGCTTGAATACATGTTGCATAGTATTATGCAAGTTGCTTAATATTTGTTGACAAAAATTTAAGTAGGAATTATTTGTTGATGTCAGAATTTGGGCAGGATAAAATTAATAGTTGCTGCCCCCTTCACCAATGATAAGAGTAGTTAATCAGAATTGGTGTTGCAACTTCATTGGAGGCCATGAAAATATACCATAATAAATGGGAATGAGCAGATGAGTATTCAAACTCCAATAAAGTCAAACTGTCCTGTGCACTTTTGACTTTTTACCCCTGCCCTAAAGGCACTCAACTAAGACATTAATAAATGAGTCCGTATTTGAACAGAATGAAAACTATTTTTCTTGGTATTGGAAATGCTGTAGTTTGCTGGTCAATCTCTGGATTTTTCTCCCAGTTGCAATATGGTGATCCATGCTGGAAAATTTACAAGTGGCAGGGAATCAAGTGTAAGGGTGAAAGGCAGGAAAATGGAGTTGAGAGATAAATTTGTCTCTTTTGTTTTAAAAATTAAGTGAATGATCAACTGACAAGAAATGGCAGTCATGATCATGAAGCTTCTTGAGACCTAAATCTTTTGTTGATGATTGGGGTTGCATGAAGTGATAGTTTCCGTATGCACTTGATTTCAAGAGGTTGAGATGGGTGAAAATATAAGTGCAGTAAATGCTAGAAATCAAACAAAAACAGAAAATATTGAGGCCAGGAAGCATCTGGGAAACAACTAATCAGCCATGATCTCATTGGTGGAGCAGATTAAATGGTCTAATTCTGTTCTTTCATCTTATGATCTGTGGTCTTGTGGCAGGTGAGGATAGATTTTAACTTGCATATCTTTAATGATTGAATAGCCTGAACTGTTGTGGGTTGAATGTTGCTTTCCTCTGTTCTTTCTGGAGAACTGAGGAAAAATGCTGAGATGACAAATGTTTTCCCATAATCAGCATATGAATACCGTTACATAGATGCAACTTTTAACTCCTAAATAATATCACAAGTCAGTCAGACCACATAATTGTTAGGCTGCATGCAAAGATATTTATCTGCTTTAAAACAGTTGTATGCTAACTTTACAAAAAAAAAATTAAAAGCTCTGATTTCTAAGGAATTGGCATTTTGTATTGGTGAAAATATTTAATATCTGCAATTCTTAGCAAAGGCATCTTAAAAATACAGCAATTAAGGGGTATGAGTGGGTTGCGCTTCGGCAGGTCGGTGTGGACTTGTTGGGCCGAAGGGCCTGTTTCCACACTGTAAGTAATCTAATCTAATAAAAAAAACCATTCATGTTATGTCATAGAACCGAAATGGAATTCAGATGATGTGAAATCTGAAGAATGATTATTTTAACCACTTATTGATTTATAATTATTGTTGTGAAAACATTTTCTAGCTATTGTGTGTACTGTTCTATCATTGAAAGTGTATGATTTTGAAGTTAATCTAAATGCAGATTTGGAGACATGGCGCCTGAAAGATGGTATAAGCAGGAACCCACAAAGTTTTAAAACTAGAAAGGATTTGCTGGGAATGGAGGGTTTAAGGTCTAGACTAGAAAGGCTGGGACTTTTTTCACTGGAGTATAGGAGGTTGAAGGTTGACCTTATTGAGGTCTATAAAATCGTGAGGGGCATAGGTAAGGTGGAGGAATTCAAAACTAGGGTGCATTTTTTAAGGTGAGAGGAGAAAGACTGAGGGGCAACTTTTTTATGCAGAGTAGTTCTTTTGTGGAATGAACTGCCAGAGAAGGTGGTGGATGCAGGTACAATTACACCATTTAAAAGACATCTGAATGAGTTCATGAATAGGAAAGGTTTGGCGGGATATGGGCCAAGTATAGGCAGGTGAGACTAGCTTCGTTTGGGAACATGGCATGGACTGGTTGGACCAATGGGTCCGTTTCCATGCTGTAAGACTCTGACTCTACTTAGATATGCAATTGAAATACTGTGACCTACAAGACTGAACAAAGAGGCAAGTGTAGAAATAGGCTGGATGGCAGCGTGGACATGTCAGTTAGCCTCTTTTGACACTGTAAATTGCTATGATTCTCTGACCCTGACCGCTGACAGTCATGTGTTCTGTCGAAGGAGCTCTCGTAAAGTTCCAACACCTTGCCAGACTTGGTATCTCTTTGCTAATGATTGCTATTACATAAGTTTGAATTTATTTTTTCTGATATTAGTGGATGCAGAAATTCTCAGTCTACTGGTTAGGACTTAATAGATGGTACATCTCCCCTTCTTAGCCAATGGACATGGATACAATTATAACGCATGCATTACTGCTCAGCCTGATAATATCAAATTCTGAATAAGTTAGGAGTTGTACGTGGAACTTTCCTAGTTAAGCATTACACTGCCAAGAGCATCCAAATTAGTTAATGGAGATACTGATTGCAGTTTTGTCATCTTAATTTTAGTATATGATTTGTTGCATCCCGTGTTACTTCATAGGATGCCACTGATTTTCAGTAACGTTTGAAAGCATACAGAAAAAATGGTTTTCATAGAATATTAGAATGTTCCACTTATAATCTGAACACTGCAGGCATCTTATTTCTGTTGAAAGAACTGCAAGGTAGCCCAAAGCATTTCATCTTTAAACTACCTTTTTTTGAGATATGGTCACTGTTGCTGTGTTGGGATACATGTCAACCAATTTGCCAACGAATAGACTCTCAATAATGAACCATAAAACAGCGGTTAATTTAGCCAAATGATGTTAAATTATTTTTTTGTTAATAATTCACTATTTGAAAGTCTCTAGATTTTGCCCACAATTTTGCTGCTAATTTTAATTACATTATTTTGAATTTTTCGAGACACCTGTGGTGTTAGCACTCATACTGCTTTACGAAAATTGTTTAATCTGCAGATGTGTGATCCTCTCAAACCACTGTTCCACTGAAGTTAAGGATGCACTGGCAAGTACAGTGGTATGTAGCAGGATGGCTTGGATTGAGGGAGAGGGTGCACAAATTTTCGAACATACGTAGGATGTCCTGGAAGAGAAGGGATTTAATGTAGCCATTTTCTTCGCAATAATGTCATAGATTTCTATAGCACAGAAAAAAGCTCTTCAAGCCATTGATTCTGCGTCAGTCAAAAACTATATCTAACTATTCTAAGCCCATTTTCTAGAACTTGGTCCATAGCTTTGCATGCTTTAGCATTGCAAGTGTGCGTCTAAATACTAAATACTTATGAAGATTTCTGTCTTTATCACACATCCAGCCAGCAAGTTTCCAATTCCTGCCACCCTATGGGTGAAAAACAAGATTGATGTGAGTGGGGGGCGCGGGGGCGCGTTGTGGGGGCTGAGAGAAAATTGGGAGGGGGGTATGCTCGAAACATCGACTCTCCTGCTCCTCAGGATGCTGCCTGACCGGCTGTGCTTTTCCAGCGCCACACTTTTTGACTCTGATCTCCAGCATCTGCAGTCCTCACTTTTTCTCCACTGTGTCAGAAGAGGACAGTCAGCTAGTTGGTAGTCATCAAAATGCTGTACAGACTCCTTAGTGCTAGCAAGCAATCATAGTAGAAATTAAACAATCAATGGGTGTCTGGCTGTTCTAGCACGGACTTCAGCTTTTTTACCACAATTTTGTCTTACACTAAATGCATACTAAACCTGTGTCCTTAAAACCTATTTTGCCAAATCAAAGAACGACTGTTGTTGAAATGTGCAGCTGAAAATTACCCCCGTTGTATCAATATTATTGCTTGTTGTGTAGAAAGCTAGAAAAATTGCTCTGCTTTTCTTTGACTAGTGCAGTGAGATTTGTTCAAGTCCATCTGAGAGAAGAATTTCTCACCATATTCTGAAAGATGAGTTCTATAGCAATGCAGAATTCTATTATATAGAGCTGAAGATTACCCGGATGTTGCTCAAAGTAGTTTATTCTCCATGTTTTGATTTTGCATATTCATATAAACTGATTTATTTCACAGTCCATTTGTAGTGGTTTTATTTGTGATAAGTACCACTGCGTTCATGAATTTTTGCGTTTTCCTGATGCCTGAATAATTATTGTTTTGATTGTTATCTAATTCCAAGCAAAGTAGAGATTACAAAGTAAAGGACTTGTAAAAACTTATCCCACTGTGCACGTTTCTTTTGTTAGCATTACTTATGATATCATAACTATAGGATCTGAGCAAATCTTGCAGGGAAGTTGTGTCTAATCTGATTTAAATACAGTCTTCTAAAGAATGCCTTTGATGTTATTAGGCAAGATATTTCCAAGTGTTGAAGAAAAATAGGAGAGCACTTTTATATTCAAGTGCAATTTTGATAGGCAAGGTAGATTATATAATAATGCTCCAATAAATGATGTTAAAGATAGGAATTTTAAAAATGCAGACACTAGACATCTGAAACTGTAAAACGTATTGGTGTTATGGGAAAGACAAAGCAAGTCAGTCATCAACCCTTGAAGGGAAAATGCACTTTTTCATTTAACTATGTATCTAGCTGTGGATAGAGCTGAAAATGTATTGCTGGAAAAGCGCAGCAGGTCGGGCAGCATCCAAGGAACAGGAGAATCGACGTTTCGGGCACAAGCCCTTCTTTAGGAATCCTTCCTGAAGAAGGGCTTATTCCCGAAACGCCGATTCTCCTGTTCCTTGGATGCTGCCCGAACTGCTGCGCTTTTCCAGCAACACATTTTCAGCTCTGATCTCCAGCATCTGCAGCCCTCACTTTCTCCATCTAGCTGTGGATAGCCATGGAAGAGCTAAATTGAGTTTTTATTTCTTTGTTCATTAAGATGTGGACATTGCTCACAAGGCAGCATTTATTGCCCATCCCTAATTGTGCCTGAGGAAAAACACCCAAGTTCCCTCTCAGATAGTTGAATACCTCTTTTTAATTGTAAAGTGTAAATTGCATATTGCTAGATGTAACATATGTCAGAAATTGTTTTGTATCGCCAGGATGCAGTGCTGATTCTGGATTACACTTGCACGGAAGTAGTAGGTCAACTCAATGGTGAAATATTTCATGTTGCTAATATTCTACCTTCTGTTTAGCTATGCCTTTTATAAAAATTACCAAGCAGTCCATTACAGTTGACTAACAGAGAACCTTGCACCTTCAGAACCCAATATTTTGATGTTTGCTTTTTATCATCCGTGTAAAACAGAGATATAGCTCAACAGGCAGATTAGTAATCAGTATGGCAGGCCCTTTTGCAAACAGATTGAACTTGATGACCTACACAATAAGAGTTGTTCAGGCATTTCTTGCATACTTCTGACTAAAACATCATCTTCAGTCAGATTAAGTTACTGGCAAGCAACATACTTACCATGGTGCTCTAGCTTTAGTTGGAAAAAGGAAGCAAATACTGGTTAAGGAGCAGGTTTTTCAGTCATATGCTTCAATTGAATTGATGGCTGTGCAAGATATACCAATCCAGCTAAGGACATTTGACAAAGCAATTGATTCGCCAGGCTCTGCTGAATTTACTGTTACTGGGTTGGTGGAATCCATGAGTAAGAAATGTACACCATATCTGTGCTTCTAATTATATCCCATTTAATGAGTTTAGTATGTTTCAATTAAAATGTTCACATCAACATTGTGCAGTTGTGACGAGATGATGAGGGTTTACCTTTTTATGTCTCTTTCTCATTTATTTGACTAAAACAGGTTTTTGAATTTAAAAATAGTGCTGTATTGTTAATTCAATATCTGCTTGGTTGTGTGCAGTTTGTAAGAATTAAGTTAGACAGGTATTCGCAAGCTAAAAAACACCAGGATTAGTTTGGTTGCCAAATTCATAAAGGTAAAACATAAAATATTGTCATATACAAGTAAACTTAGTAGTGGTGGGCATTTGTAGAAACTCCGATGCCAAACTACAAAAATACAGCTTTGCAGTGTATCCATAGCTAAATGTGACCACATTTAAAATGAACATAGATTTTTATTGTCTTCATTATTTATCTGCAGGCTGTTACTTTAGCAAAGTCAGTTAGTTTGACCTCCAGCTTGTATGTCTGTTTTCTCTTGAAAAATACTTCTGTGGAACTCCCATGGATTCACTTGAGACTCTGGGTACTTCTTCAGTAAATTAGGATTTGAATTTGCTAGGCATCTGAAGGTTTAGTGTTGAGATGCTGATCGGGCTGTGTGAAGCAAGATATGTGGGTTCTTGTACCCACTTCTGCTGAAGGTATGGAGTGTGCTGATTGACATACAGTATTGTGGGGATTGCTAGGGCCAAAATCTTAACACTGGTGTTTATGGGAGCTTGCTTTGAAAAAAATTGGCTTGCCTGTAAAGTGGCTGCCATATATTCAAAGAGGATTGATGAGGGCAGAGCAGTAGATGGGATCTACATGGACTTCAGTAAGGCGTTCAACAAGGTTCCCCATGGGAGACTAGTGAGCAAGGTTAGATCTCCTGGAATACAGGGAGAACTAGCCATTTGGATACAGAACTGGCTCGAAGGTAAAAGACAGAGGGTGGTGATGGAGGGTTGTTTTTCAGATTGGAGGCCTGTGACCAGTGGAGTGCCACAAGGATCAGTGCTGGGTCCACTATTTTTCATCATTTATATAAATGATTTGGATGTACGTGTAAGAAGTACAGTTAGTAAGTTTGCAGATGACACCAAAATTGGAGGTGTAGTGGACAGCGAAGAAGGTTACCTCCGATTTACAATGGGATCTTGATCAGATGAGCCAGTGGGCTGGAGTTTAATTTAGACAAATGCGAGCTGCTGCATTTTTGGGAAAGCAAATCTTAGCAGAGCTTATACACTTAATGGTAAGGTCCTCTGAAGTGTTGCTGAACAAAGAGACCTTGGAGTGCAGGTTCCTAGCTCCTTGAAAGTGGAGTCGCAGGTAGATAGGATAGTGACGAAGGCATTTGGTATGCTTTCTTTTATTGGTCAGTATTGAGTACAGGAGTTGAGAGGTCATGTTGTGGTTGTACAGGACATTGGTTAGGCCAGTGTTGGAATATTGCATGCAATTCTGGTCTCCTTCCTATCAGAAAGATGTTGTGAAACTTGAATGGGTTCAGAAAAGATTTCCAAGAATGTTGCTCGGGTTGGAGGATTTGAACCATCGGGAGAGGTTGAATAGGCTGGGGCTGTTTTCCCTGGAGCGTCTGAGTCTGAGGGGTGACCTAATAGAGGTTTACAAAATCATGAGCATCGATAGGATAATTAGACAAAGTCTTTTCCCTGGAGTGGGGGAGTCCAGAACGAGAGGGCATAGGTTTAGGGCGAGAGGGGAAAGATATAGAAGAGACCTAAGGGGCAACTTTTTCACACAGTGTATGGAATGTGCAGCCAGAGGAAGTTGTGGAGGCTAGTACAATTGCAACATTTAAGAGACATCTGGATGGGTATATGAATATGATGGGTTTGGAGGGATATGGACCAGGTGCTGCCAGGTGGGACTAGATTGGGTTGGGATATCTGGTCGGCATGGATGAATTGGACCGAAGGGTCTGTTTCTGTGCTGTACGTGTCCAATAAACTAACTACTTCTGTAACATAGAGTCATAGAGCTGCACAGCATGTATTGTCATCCTGTTTTCCCCCTCCTTCCGTAGAAGCAAAATGCTCAGAGACACAGTAGTTTTACCTCCATCTTTATTCTGGGTCCTGGAGGGTGAGAGAACAATCACCTGTGTGTACAGAGACATGAGTTCTCTGTCTTCTCTGGAACAGCAGTTTCTCAGTGAACTATATAATCATTTTACAGGGAGGAGCATCCAGATAAGGCAACATACCATTACAATCAGCGAGAATCAACTGTAAAGATTAAACCATCTGCTGTTGCACAATGAATAACTGGCTTCACGTAATGAATACTTCTCACCTTGTTAAACTGACCTCACAAACTGAATGCTACCTCATCTTCTAAATGGCTCTACATAATGAATGCTTTTCCACCTTGTTAACCCATTACCGTCACCTCCAGCACACCATTGTTAACTGCAAGTTCTTAACAGATCTGAGTCATGCTCAGCTGAACCTCTTGTTTCACGAAACTCAGAACTTAACTCTTTGCCTGCCTGTTTATACCCTATACACTTTCGCTCATGGAAGCAGGCTTGTCGGCCCATAGTTTCCATGATGATCTGATATCCTAAATAAATCTCGTCCCATTTGGCCCATATCCCTCTTAAACCCTTCCTATTCATATACGCATATTCCATACATGCACCACCCTATGCGTGAAAAAGTTGCCCCATAGGTCCCTTCTATATCTTTTCCCCTCTCGCCTTTTAAACCTATGCCCTCCAGGTTTGGACTCTGCCATCCCTGGGAAAAGACTTGGCTATTCACTCTAGCTGTGCCCCTTATGATTTTGTAGATCTCTATAAGGTTACCCCTCAGCCTCTGACACTCCAGGGAAAACAGCCCCAGCCTCTCCCTGTAGCTCAAATGCTCCAACCCTGGCAACATCCTTGTAAATTTTTTCTGAACCCTTTCAAGTTTCACAATCTCCTTCCTCATGCAGGGAGACCAGAATTGCACACAGTATTCAAAAGTGGCCAAACTAACATCCTGTACAGCCGCAACATGACCTCCCAACTCCTATACTGTAAAAGCTGCTGCGCTTTTCCAGCAACACATTTTCAGCTCTGATCTCCAGCATCTGCAGTCCTCACTTTCTCCCCGCACTGACCAGTAAAGCCAAGTATACCAAACACCGCCTTTACTACCTTGTCTACCTGCAACTCCACTTTCAAGGAACTATGAACCTGCACTTCAAGGTTGCTTTGTTATTCAGCAACACTCCATCGGACCTTACCATTGCGTATAAATATCCTGTCCTGATTTCCCTTTCCAAAATGCAACATCTCACATTTATGTAAATTAAATTCCATCTGCCGTTCCTCAACCCATTAGTCCATCTGATCAAGATCCCGTTGTACTGAGGTAACTTTCTTGGCTGTCCACAACACCTCCAATTTTGGTGTCATCTGCAAACTTACTAACCATGCCTCCTATGTTCACATCCAAAGTGTTTATATAAATGATGAAAAGCAGTGGACCCACCATCAATCCTTGTGGCAAACCGCTGGTCACAGGCCTCCAGTCTGAAGAGCAACCCTCCAACCACCATCATCCACCTTTGCCCGTGCTTAGGTCATCTTCTGTTGAAGCTTTTATTTCCGTGGCAACCTTCCACTTACTACCTGACTCCCTCTAAACTAAGGTCATGCAAAACATTCTTGCACATATCCTAATTCACCAAATTCTGTTCATTGATCACCCTTGTACTTATCCTACACTTGGTCCCAATTAAGGAATGGCAATTTTTAAAAGATCTCACTGTTAATCTTGAACTCCTCCATGGCCTTGCTCCTCCCTGTCTCTATAATGGAGTCATAGAGTTGCATTGCATGGAAACAGACCCTTTGGTCAAACTTGTCCATGCTGACCAGATATGGTAAATTAATCTAGCCCCATTTGTCACTTGATATCTGGCTGTCTTCCCTATTACCACTTCCTGTGGCTTCCTGAAATATTTTGTTTTATAATCCTTCTATGAATTGCTAAGATGTTTTATTATTAAACTTGTTCTGTAATTACAAGTTGTTCTTCTTGTCTTCATACCCTACTCTGTCTGATGTTTACCTCCCTTAAGTTCACATTGAAAGTACTTTATTGGCTTTATAGTACTTTAGACTTCCAGAGATTGTGAAAAGCACCATATAAATGCAGGTTCATTATTGTGTTGTGCCCAATTTTCCATGTCATTTTGTGTGTATATCCTACAGTATTGAAATTAAATCTTTTAATTGCATTCAGCTGAATGTTTTGAAAATGTATTTCTTTACACTTTCTTAGAGTAATAACGATGCAGTCACTTCTGTAATGTGTATAATTGTTTGCAGGGTAACATTAACCACAATACTAAATTTATTGATACAATGTAGCTTTATTCTGAAACAAGTACTTGAAGATTATCAATTGTACAAATAATATCTGGAGTTGGTTTTGAATCAAATCTAATGCCTGGTGTTTGAATAAAAAACATTCAATTACAGTTTGAGCAGCACTTTGTAATCCTAGTCATTTTCTTTTGATATATCAGCAAACCTAATGCTCACCTTAAAATTTTAGAAGTATTTATAAGAACTAATTCTGGGTTACTGGGGTGATCTGAGGTTTTAGGAGTACTGGGATGGAGTGAGTGTTTCAGAGACACTGGAGTTTTTAGAAACATTGGGTAGATTCTGGTATTTGCAAAAGTGTTGGAAACGTAAGTTCTGGGAACCTGTGATCGAGGATCCGGGGAGGAAAGATTGGAGAGGAACACAGCAAGATTAAAGGTAAAGTTTTTGAGCAGTCAGTTTGCGACATATTAAAAGACCTCTACTGTGGTAGTCTGTGGCTTACTCCCAATGCTGGCCACCATTGAAATAGGAAGATGTGAGAGAGGTAGGGCTTTGGATTCTTTGGGCATTAGGCACAGTTTTGAGGCAGGAGGCATCTGATAAAACAAGAGTTGCCCCCCCCCCGCAAGCAGTTTGCTGTTGTAGTTATGTAGGAGAATTGGCACCAACATATGGAAATAAAGTGCATAAAGCTAGTGTCATGTAATTATATAAGGAAGTGTGTACTTCCATATAAGGGCAAAGTTAAAAATCTCACAACATCAGGTTATAGTCCAACAGGTTTACTTGGAAGTACTAGCTTTTAGACCGCTGTTCCTTCATCAGGTAACTAGTGGAGCACAATCATAAGGCACAGAATGTATAGCAAAAGATCAGTGTCATGCAATTAATACAATATATTTAACAAACCCATCTTGTAGGTTTCGGTTCATTAATATGTAAATCCCAGAACTACTTTCAAATCAAGTTCTCGATAACTTAAGGTTTTATATATTTTAAAAAAAAGGGGTGTCTCCACTCAGACAATGCATTAAAGGTGTGAAGTTAGAGCCTGGCTGTATCCCAATCTTGAGTCAAATTGATTCTGTTTCCAAACTAGGAATTTATAAAATATTATATGGATTGACTCCCTGCAGGTTGTGCTTTTTGAGCAAAAATAGAATGTATCTGCAAATTCACTTCAGAGATGTGTATGTGTGTGTGTGTATATAATATATACACGTGCGCGTGCATGCATGAGAGTGTGTTAATGTGTGCGTGAGTGTGATGAATATAAGGCTGAGAGAGCACGTGTGTATGAGAGATGGTCTGCGTTAGTACGTAAGTGTGTGTGAGAGAGAGTGTATTGTGTAGTGGAGCCACCTGTAGCGTGACATGAATCCAAGGTCCTGGTTGAGGCCATCTCCATGGGTACCAAACTTGGCTATCAGCTTGGCCACTCTGTATTGTTGCATATCCCAAAGTCCAACTTGGAGGATGGTCACCCGAAGATCCAAGGCCAAATGTCCCTAACCACTGAAATGTTCCCTGACTGGGAGGGAACATCCCTGGCTAGCGATTGTTGCGCGGTGTCCATTCATCCATTGTCCTAACGTCTGCTTGGTCTCACCAATGTACCATGCCTCGGGGTATCCTTACCTGCAGTGTATGAGACATACAACGTTGGCCGAGTTCTTTTGTCTTATGATCCTGCCCCACTCATTACCTGATGAAGGCGCAGCGCTCTGAAAGCTAGTACTTCCAAATAAATCTGTTGGACTGTACCCTGGTGTTGTGTGATTTTTAACTTTGTCCACCCCAGTCCAACACCGCACCTCCACTAAGGTGGACATCTTTACTGAAAAGACATGATTATCATGCATATCGGCAGAGTTGTGAATAAGGTTGGTGAGCTGCATGCACATATGGCCATGTGGGAATATGATATAGTGATGATAAAAATGTGATGCAAAAATTGAGGATTGGATGTGTAATATGAGGATGTAAAGTGTTCAGATGGGGAAGGGAAAGAGGTGGCTTGTTGGCACTGGTTAAGAAAGACATGGCATGTTACAAAGAAAATGGCCATGAGAGGACAAATACAGAATCTATTTGGTTAGAGTTGAGAAGCAAAAATAATTTGTTGAGGTTACTGGCTGTGTTTTATTGGCATTCAAATAATGGGAGGAACAAATTTGCATGGAAATTGTAGAGTGCTAATATTAATGAACTTTAATTAGTCAGTTCAATATTTGGGTAATCTTAAGAGTCGAAGATAAGGAAGGGGATCTACTTCTGAAATGTTTCCTGGAAAACCTTGCTGATCACTGTCTTTGGTTCACCTAGAAACAAAGCATTACTGGATCCGATAGTAAGATATGAGGTGGGCTAAGTAGACCAAAGAGCTGGGGGAATATTTGGTTAAAACTATTAAAGTAAGATTTTGATTAATAATAGGGAAAACAAAGGAACAACATAAAGTGGAATGTCTAGATTAAAGTTAATCCCCTTCCAATGATTGGGGACCAAGCCAGGGTTCAGTGGAGCCAAAGATTGTCAGGAGCTTAAAAATATTCATGTACAGGATGTGGGTATTGATCTCATCCTTAACTACTCAGTAGCTAGTTAAGAAATAATCATTATTGTCATGGGTCTGGAGTCACGTATAGGCCAGACCAGGTAAATAGTGGGACAGAGGATGAACTGTGCTTCAGATTTAAGCTGATACATTCCCATGAAAGATTGCAGAATGAAACCCTGGGCTCCATGGATGATGAGGCAAATCCATGGTTCTCACTTGAGGGCAGCACGTTGGCTCAGTGGTTAGCACTGCTGCCTCACAGCACCAGGGACCCAGGTTCAATTCCAGCCTTGGGCGACTGTCTGTGTGGTGTTTGCACATTCTCCCAGTGTCTGCGTGGGTTTCCTCCCACAGTCCAAACATGTGCAGGTCAGGTGAATTGGCCATGCTAAATTGCCCATAGTGTTAGGTGCATTAGACAGAGGGAAATGGGTCTGGGTGGGTTACTCTTCAGAAGGTCGGTGTGGACTTGTTGGGCCGAAGGGCCTGTTTCCACACTGTAGGGAATCTAATCTAAACTGTGTAGGGCAGCTCTGTTCTGACCACGTTTTACCTGGTGCACAACTGCATTTTAATATGTGCGAGTGCGGAATTTCCAGAAGGTCTTAGCAGTGGTGAGTACTTCGAGGTGAGAAGGATGTTCAAACAAGTGAGGCATCATAAGGGCATGATGTATAGGTACTGAGATGAATTTTGGAAAATATAGTGAGAAATATTTCTAGGCCTCACACACTCTATCACACATGCAACAGGAATGTATAAAGACTGGGATGGAGCATGTTAAGATTATTAGACCGAATGCTTCATTTGACATGACAATACTTAGCTACTCAAATCTTGTTTGCCAATTAATTCATTCATGATTAATACATATTAAATTTCAAAGTTTGTGAGAAGATTTGTAGCTCGGGTGCTCGTTGCTGTGGTTTTGTTCGCCGAGCTGGAAGTTTTTGTTGCAACAAAAACTTCCAGCTCGGCGAACAGAACCACAGCACATATTAAATTTGGTTAAGTGAGCATAATACCATGCTTAACAAAATCTATCCTTCTGTCACATTACTTCTCCTTTTAAAAATAAGTCCAGCACTATCAATTATTTACAATCCCTCATCTTTTTTTTAAAAAAATTAATGCCTTGTATTCCATTGCATTTGGATAATTTTACCATTACTAATGTATAATAATTAATTTGTCAGATTCGCTATAAAGATGTTTCCAAGAATGCAGGAAGAATTGAGTTGAAATAAAATGACAATAAATTTTGTTTGTTCGAGCATTTTTTGTATTTTCCATTGTTTTAATTCTCTTATGTTCACTTTGTTCAGCTGTAGTTTTAAGGAGTCTATCTACACAAATCTCAGCCCCACAGCACCTACCCCTGCAACTGCCAATGTTGTAACATCTGCACATTTATCTCCTTCATTCTTCTTATGCAAGGGCCCAATTATACCTTGCAGGTGATGCACTTTACCTGCACCTCTCTCAATCTAGCATTCACTGCTCACAATGTAGTCTTCTCCATATTGGGGAAACGAAGCTTAGACTGGGTGACCACTTTGCAGAACATCTATGTTCCGCCTGCAAAATAGACCCTGAGCTTCCAGTCGCCTGCCATTTTAACACACCACCCTGTTCCCTGGCCAGCATCTCTGTCTCAGGCTTGCTACAGTGCTCCAGTGAAGCTCAGTGCAAGCTGGAAGAACAACATCTCATTTTCCACTTGGGTACCCTATAGCTCTCTGGATTCAATATCGTCTTCGATAATTTTAGGGCCTGAACTCTCCTATATCCTAGCCCCCGACCCCACACACCAGATCTCATTATTACCATTGGGATACCTTCTGGGGGAGGTGGGACCTATACATGAAGGACAGGTCCTAGGTGGGAGATTTGCTCGTGTGATTCGGGAGGGTTTAAACTAGTTTGGAGAGGGTTGGGAATTGGAGCCACATGTCTGAGAGGGGGTCAGTTGCAGACAGGATATATTGAATCTATCAGGAAGGTTTCTCATGCGATGAAACAAAGGGATGGGTTAAAGTGTGTCTGCCTTAATGCAAGGAGTGCCTGGAATAAGAGTGACTAACTTAAAGCATGGATCAGTACTTGGGGCTACGATGTTGTGGCCATAATGGAGACGTGGGTTTCACAGGGGCAGGGATGGTTGCTTGATGTTCCAAGATTTAGAACCTTTTAAAAAGAATAGGGAGGGTGGAAAAAGAGGATGGGGTATAACATTTCTAATCAGAGAATGCGACACAGCTACAGAAACTAAGGTTGTTGAGGAAGGTTTGTCCACTGAGTCAGTATGGGTGGAAGTTAGGAACAGCAAGGGAACAGCCACCACATTGGGGGTTTTCTACAGACCACCTAATAGCAGTAGAGAGATTGAAGATCTCATAGGCGGGCAGATTCTGGAAAAATGCAAAAGTAGCAGGGTTGTTGTTAAGGGTAATTTCAACTTTCCCAATATTGACTGGAACCTCCTTAGTTTGGATGGGGCCGTTTTTGTCAGGTGTGTTCAGGAGGGTTTCCTTACTCAGTATGTAGACCGACCGACGAGGGGAGGGAACATTTTGGATTTGGTGTTCGGCAACGAGCCAGGACAGGGGTCAGATCTCACAGTGGGAGAGCACTTTGGTGAAAGTGATCACAGCTGCCTCACATTTAGCATAGCCTTGGAGAGTGAAAGGTGCAGTTATCGAGGGAAGACACTTAATTGGGGAAAAGGAAATTATGACGCTATCAGACAGCAGTTGGGAAGTACAGACTGGGAGCAATTGTTCCACAGAGAGGGCACAGCAGACACGTGGAGACTATTTAAGGAGCAGTTGTTGCGAGTGATGCACAAATTTGTTCCTCTGAGACAGGCAAGAACGGGTAAGATTAAGGAACCTTAACAGAGGAGCTTCTCGTCAAAAGGAAGAAGGCAGCTTAGGTAAGGTGGAGAAAGCGAGGATCTAGCACAGCTTTAAAGGTTCACAGGCTTGCTAGAAAGGAACTCAGAAATGGACTGAGGAGATCCAGGAGGGGGCACGAGAAAGGCTTGGCAAGAAGGATGAGGGAGAACCCAAAGGTGTATTACTCATATGTGAGGAATAAGAGAATGATCAGGGATAACGGAGGGAACTTGTGCGTGGAGTTTGAGCAGATAGGGGAAGTCCTAAATGAGTTTTTTGTTTCGGTTTTTACCAAGGAAAGGGAACTTGTTGTAAACGAAAACTTGGGGGAGCTGGGATACAGTCTTGATCAGATCAAGATTGATGAAGATGATGTGCTGGAAATTTTGGAAAACACTAAGATTGATAAGTCCCCAGGGCCAGACCAGATTTATCCTAGGCCGCTCCGGGAAGCAAGAAAGGAGGTTGCTAAGCCGCTGGCAAAGAATCTTTGCCTACTCACTCTCCACGGGAGTTGTATCGGAGGATTGGAAGGAGGTGAATGTTGTTCCACTTTTCAAGAAGGGTAATGGGGAAATCCCTGGCAATTACAGACCAGTTAGTCTCCCGTCTGTGGTCAGCAAAGTTGTGGAGAGAATTCTGAGGGATGAGATTTATGACTATTTGGCAAAGCATAGTGTGATTAAAGGCAGTCAGCATGGCTTTGTGAGGGGCAGGTCATGCCTCACAAATCTTATTGAGTTCTTTGAGGAGGTGTCAAGACAAGTCGACGATGGTCGAGCAGTGGATGTGGTATATATGGATTTCAGCAAGCCATTTGATAGGGTTCCCCATGGTAGGCTCATTCATAAAGTCAAGAAGGGATATTTGGCTATCTGGATTCAGAATTGGCTGGCTGACAGAAGTCAGAGAGTGGTTGTAGATGGAAAGTGTTCTGTCTGGAAGACAGTGTTGAGTGGGGTCCTAGGCTCTGTTTTTGGGCCTCTGCTCTTTGTAGTTTTTATAAATGACTTGGATAAGGTGGTTGAGGGGGTGGCTTAGTAAATTACAGATCACACAAAGATTGGAGATGTCATTGATAGTATAGAGGGCTATTGCAGGTTGCAGCGTGACATAGACAGGATGCAGAGCTGGGCTGAAAAATGGCAGTTGGAGTTCAACCTGGATAAATGTGAAGTGATGCATTTTGGAAGGTCGAACTCAAATGCTGAATATAGGATTAAAGACAGGATTCTTGGTAGTGTGGAGGAACAGAGGGATCTGGGTGTGCAAGTACATAGATCCCTGAAAGTTGCCACCCAAGTGGATAGAGTTGTTAAGAAATCTTATGGTGTTTTGCCTTTCATTAACAGGGTTATCAAGTTTAAGAGCCATGAGGTTTTGCTGCAGTTCTAAAAGTCCCTGGTCAGACCACACTTGGAATATTGTGTCCAGTTCTGGTCGCCCTACTATAGGAAAGATACAGAGGCTTTGGAGAGGGAGCAAAGAGGTTTACCAGTATGCTGCCTGGACTGGAGGACTTGCCTTATGAAGAAAGGTTGAAAAAGCTCAGATTTTTCTCTCTGGAGAGAAGGAGGAAGAGAGGAGACCCGATCGAGGTGTACAAAATAATGAGAGGAATAGAAAGAGTCAATAGCCAGAGACTTTTCCCCAGGGCAGGATTGACTGGTACGAGGTCATAGTTTGAAGATATTAGGAGGAAGGTATAAAGGAGACATCAGAGGTAGGTTCTTTACGCAGAGCATTGTAAATGCATAGAATGCGTTGCCAGCTGAGGTGGCTGAAGCGAAGTCATTGGGGACTTTAAGTGACTGCTGGACGTGCACATGGATAGCAGTGAGTTGAGGGGTGCGTAGATTAATTTACTATATTTTACATTAGGATTAAGTCTCGGCACAACACCATGGGCCTAAGGGCCTGTTCTGTACTTTTCTATTGCATACTGTGTCATTACGCGCTACCTATTTTTAGTCTCTAACAGTCTCCATTAACAGCTATTCACCCTCCTAGACAGATTGTTATCCACTCCTTTCCAACTGTTTTAATCTCTCTATGGGCTGTAACCCCACCTATCATTGACTCCTTACCTCCTCACCCCACTATAGCTTCTGCATATAAATTGACATTTTCCCTAGCTGCCATCAGTTCTGAGGGGGGCATGGTGGTTCTGGGGTTAGCACTACTGCCTCACAGTGCCAGGAACCCGGGTTCAATTCCAGCCTCCGGTGACCTGTCTGTGTGCAGTTTTCATATTCTCCCAGTCTGTTGGGTGTCCTCCCACAGCCCAAAGTGAATTGGCCATACGAAATTGCCCATTGTGTTCAGGACCTGTTTCCACACTGTAGGGATTCTAATTCATTTATCCTTCTAGGTGGTAGAGATCACTGGTTTGGAAGTCCTGGTGAGTTGTTGCATTGCACCTATGTGTGATACATGCTGCTGCCACTATGAACATAGAACAATACAGCACAGAACAGTCCCTTTGGCCCTCAATGTTGCACCAACTTGTGAACTATTCTCAGCTCGTCCCCCTACACAATCCCATCATCATCCGTGTGCTTATCCAAGAATTGTTTAAATCTCCCTAATGTGGCTGAGTTAACTACATTGGCAGGTAGGACATTCCACACCCTTACCACTCTGAGTCAAGAATCTGCTTCTAGCATCTGTCTTAAATCTATCACCCCTTAATTTGTAGGAGGGGGCATAACTACAAGCTGACTTCATCATCCTAGGAAAAAGAGTTGGTGTGGTTGGGATTATGATTTAAGTGGACTGCTTTGTCCTGCTGAGCGGATATTGGTGGAGCTAGAACCCAGTTAAGTGGTGAGTGTTGCATCATGCTTGTGCCTTGTAACTGATGCATCAGTTTTGGTTATGGAGGCAAGGAAATTACTCACTGCACTGTTCCCAGTCTTTAACCTGCTCTTGTAACAGTGTTTATATGGTTGGCCCAGTTCAGTTTTTGGCCAGTGGTATGTTTGATAACGGAGGATTCAGTAATAATAATGCCTTTGAATATCAAGATGGTGATGGTTAATTTTCTCAGTGGAGAGGATCAATGCTGGCACTTGTATGGAGCAGACATTTCTTGCCACTTGTTAGCCCAAGCCTTAATGTCGTCGTCCAGGTCTTATTGCATTTCATATAACAATTCAGTGCAGGACAGGCCCTTCAGCCCTCAATGTTGCGTCAACCTATGAACTACTCTAAGCCCATCCCCCTACACTATCCCATCATCATCCATATGCTTATCCAAGGACTGTTTAAATGTCGCTAATGCGGCTGAGTTAACTACGTTGGCAGGTAGGGCATTTCATGCCCTTACCACTCTCTCTGAGTAAAGAACCTGCCTCCGATATCTGTCTTAAATCTATCATCCCTCAATTTGCAGCTGTGTCCCCTCGTACAGGCTGACTTCATCATCCTGGGAAAAAGACTTTCACTGTCCACCCTGTCTAATCCTCTGATCATCTTGTATGTCTCTATTAAATCCCCTCTTAGCCTCCTTCTCTCCAATGAGAAAAGACCCAAGTCCTTCAACCTTTCCTCATAAGACCTTCCCTTCAGACCAGGCAACAACCTAGTAAATCTTCTCTGCACCTTTTTCCAATGCTTCCACATCCTTCCTGTAAAGACCAGAACTGTACACAATATTCCAAGTGAGGCCGCACTAACGTTTTGTACAGTTGCAGCACGACATCACTGCTCTGGAACTCCCAACCCACTACCAATAAAACCCTAACACACCGTATGTTGCCTTATCAGCACTATCAAACTGGGTGGCAACTTTCAGGGATCTATGTACATGGACACCAAGATATGTTTACACACCCACACTACAAAGAATCTTTACATTGACCCAGTATTCTGCCTTCCTGTTATTCTTCCCAAAGTGAATCACCTCACATTTAGCTGCATTGAACTCCATTGCTACCTCTCAGCCCAAATCTGCAGTTTATCCAAGTCGTCTCCATCGCCAGACCATAACAACACGACGGCTGGAGGAAGAGCGCCTCATCTTCCGCCTAGGAACCCGCCAACCAAGGGATGAACTCAGATTTCTTCAGTTTCCTCATTTCCCCTCCCCCCACCTTGTTTCAGTCCCAACCCTCGAACTCAGCACCACCTTCCTAACCTGCAATCTTCTTCCTGACCTCTCCGGCCTATCACCCTCACCTTAACCTCCTTCACCTATCGCATTTCCAATGCCCCTCCCCCAAATCCCTCCTCCCTACCTTTTTATCTTAGCCTGCTGGACACACTTTCCTCATTCCGAAGAAGGGCTCATGCCCGAAACGTCGATTCTCCTGCTTCTTGGATGCTGCCTGACCTGCTGCGCTTTTCCAGTAACACATTTTCAGCTCTGATCTCCAGCATCTGCAGTCCTCACTTTCTCCTCGAAGAGTTTATCCAAGTCCTCCTGCAACATTCTTCCGCACTGTCCACCACTCCACCGACTAGTGTCATCTGTAAACTTACTAACCCATCCACCTATGCCTGCGTCCAAGTCATTTATAAAAATGACCAACAGCAGTGATCCCTTGTGGCACATCACTAGTAACCAGACTCTAGGCAGAATATTTTCCATCAACCACCCCTCGCTGCTATCTTATAGAAAGCCACTTTATAATCCAAACTGCTAAATCCCCCTCAATCCCATGCCTCTGCATTTTCTCCAATAGCTTACCATGTGGAACTTTATCAAAGGCTTTACTGAAGTCCATGTACACCATGTCAACTGCCCTACCCTTATCCACATGCTTGGTCACCTTCTGAAAAACCTCAGATTTGTGAAATATGACCTGCCCTTGACGAAACCATGTTGACAGTGGTTAGCACTGCTGCCTCACAGCGCCGGAGACCCGGGTTCAATTCCCGCCTCAGGCGACTGACTGTGTGGAGTTTGCACATTCTCCCCGTGTCTGTGTAGGTTTCCTCCGGGTGCTCCGGTTTCCTCCCACAGTCCAAAGATGTGCAAGTCAAGTGAATTGGCCATGCTAAATTGCCCGCAGTGTTAGGTAAGGGGTAAATGTAGGGGTATGGGTGGGTTGCGCTTCGGTGGGTCAGTGTGGACTTATTGGGCCGAAGGGCCTGTTTCCACACTGTAATGTAATCTAATCTAATCTATCTACAATCAAATTGTTGCTTGCTAGATGATTATAAATCCTATCTCTTATAATCCTTTCCAGAACTTTTCCTACAACAGATGAAAGGCTCACTGATCTATAATTACCTGGACCATCTCTACTGTCTTTCTTGAACAAGGGCACAACATTTGCAATCATCCAGTCCTCTGGTACTAAACCTGTAGACAATGACGACTCAGAGATCAAAGCCAAAGGCTCCTCGCTTCCCAGAGAATCCTCGGATAAATCCCATCTGGCCCAGGGGACTTATCTACTTTCACACCTTCTAGAATTGATAACACCACCTTCTTACTAACCTCAATCCTTTCTAGTCTAATAGCCCGTGTCTCATTCCTCTCCTTACAATATTCTCCTTTTCCTGAGTGAAAACGGATAAATATTTGTTTAGCACCTCTCCAATCGCCACAGGGTCCACACACAACTTCCCACTTTTGTCTTTGGCCCTATTCTACCTTAGTCATTCTTTTATTCCTAGCATACCTACAGAAAGCTTTAGGGTTCTCCTTTATTCTATCTGCTAAAGACTGCTCATGTCCTCTCCTTGCTCTTTTTAATTCCCTTTTTAATTCATCCTAGCTAATCTGTAACTCTCCATCGCCTCATCTGAACCATCTTGTCTCAACGTTACACAAGCCTTTCTCTTCCGCAATACAAGTTCCGAATCTGAGTTACAAATGGTGCTGAACATTGTGCAGTCATCAGTGAATTCCCCCACTTCTGATCTTATGGGAAGGAAGGTTGTTACTGAAGATAATTGGGATTAGGGCCCTTGCTGAGAAACTCCTGCAGAGAAGCCCTGGAGTTGAGATGATTGGTATGCAACAACCACCACCATCTTCTTTTGTTACTCAATGTGACTCAAGCCAGTGGAGTGCTTTCCCTTAATAAAAGCAAATTACTGCGGATGCTGGAATCTGAAACCAAAAGAGAAAATGCTGGAAAATCTCAGCAAGTCTGGCAGCAACTGTAAGGAGAGAAAAGAGCTGACGTTTCGAGTTTAACTGACCCTTTGTCAAAGCTAACAAAAAGGAAGAAATAGGGAGGTATTTATACTAGGCTGAGAGGAGGTGAGTCATGGCTCCAGAAGCAAAGGTAATAATAAAGAGTTGGTAATGACAGTGCGTAGAGATAATCATCTAAAGTTGTTGAATTCAATGTTGGCAATTATCCCATCTCGACCCCTCTGTTTTCATTCTGCTCCGTAATTTTATTTCATTTATTTTATTTACCTTTCTTTAATATTTTTTTTTCACTGTTCTGTCCCTCATATTTCTTGATTGTCTCTTTCTCTCGCTCCCCACTTTCTTATGACCTTTTTCCTATCCTCTTCCCCCTTTGCCACCCTTCTCCCCGGTTTTCCATTTTGTCTCTGCTTCACCCATCCCCCACATATTTTGTCACATAGCACTGACTTCAGCCTTGGTCATTCACAGCTCCTAATCTCCCTATAATCTCTCTATGCACTGTCATTATCACCTCTTTATTGCTACCTTTGCTTCTGGAGCCATGACTCACCTTCTCTCCACCTAGTATAAATACCTCCCTATTTCTCCCTTTTTTTAGCTTTGACAAAGGGTCAGTTAGACTTGAAACGTCAGCTCTTTTCTCTCCTTACAGATGCTGCCAGACCTGCTGAGATTTTCCAGCATTTTCTCTTTTGGAGTGTTTTCCCTTGACGTACATTTTGACTCAAATAATGCTCCTTGATGCCAGGCTTGGTAACATATGGCCATTGATGTGAAGGGCAGTCACTCTCAACTCCCCTCTGGAATTCAGTTCTTTTCTCCTTTGTTTAAGCCAACACTGTAATGAGGTCAGGAGCTAAATGGCCCTGGTGGAACCCATACTGAGTATGCATGAACAGCCTATTGCTAAGCAAGTGGTGCTTAATAACACTGTTGTTAGCCTCTTCCAGCACTTATTTCTTGTGATCTTAAGATAGTTGTTCTACTGTATGAAATGAACAGGAGGGACTGCCTAGCAACCAGAAACTCAAGAGTCTCATTTGTGAGATGACCATAGGTATTCTTTGTTTTAATCGCCTGAAGTGAATGTGACTACATCGTGAGCAGGGAATATCATATCCTAAATTGCAAAAACAATTTAGTCAGTTACTGTTTCATCTGGAATCAACATTTTGGTGTTGGATAGTGAGAAAGAAGGGCCTAAAACGACAGTGTATAATTGGCATAATTTTAAACATTTGAATGGTATGTGTATAGCTTGCAATAGGTAGAGCTGCCATACAACTAAAAAGAATTTCTAGATTAGATATGCATTGTTATTAAGGTCTTAGTAAAGTACAATTCAATCTCTGAAAACAGTGTGTCCAGATTAAGTGTGGCCTTCAGTTGAAGTGGGCTTTGACAGACTGATACATGCAAATGAAATTCAATTTATTTTCTAAACTTAAATTCTTATAACACAATTTACAGCAATTGAGAAAGTAGAGAAGCGTTGCCTGGAATCCGAAACTGAGCAATACAAAACCAATGCACTGCAACTCCAATGTTGAGAAGTAAAAGACCTTTTTGCCTCAAGTTCTAAATTTCCACAATGCTTTCGTGCAAAAGTACTTCCTGATTTTACTCTTAACTGGTTTATCGCTAATTTTAAAAAATGTCCTTGATATTTAATCTTATAATAAATGTAAACAGTAGAATTCAGAACGGAAAGAATAGCAGAGTATGAATTCTGGAGACATCCAGTGTATGCAGACACAATAGAGGCAATCCTAATCTTTATTGTATGTTAAGAATTGGTGCATTGTGCTGGTTGATGAATGAGGAAGAAAAATGAGGAATGTGGCAGACCAAAAGTTATATCTAACAAAGGCTAATTGAATTTTTGGCAAAGCAAGTGAAGTAGTAAATAGTGTCTGTGGATGTAATTTCTGTGTACCTCCAGAAGGCATTCAATCAGATTTCATAAAGGAGAGCTAACAATAAAGGTCGTAGTTCTGTAAGTAAATTACAGATCTGGTTGGGGGGGGTTGATTATGCCTACTTTGTCGAATGGAAATGGATTTGAGTTGGAAGGGAGTGATTGGCTACTAGTGTTCCACAATGGTGTGTGCTATGGTTTCAACTGTTCTGTATACTGTATAATCTTAATAATTAATAAAGAGTGCCAGGTTTTCAAGTTTGCTGATAACAAAAATATTGGTGTAGAATGAAAACTTAGTAGAAAGGATTGTAAAATGACTGAGGTAAATGAAATGAGGGGAAAACTGGAGTAGGTGCATTTGGGTGTAGTTAAATGAGAGATCATTTTGGACCAAGGAGGATTAATTCAAGTGTTATTTAAATGGAGAAAAGGCAGCAGTTATGGAGAATCTGAGATTTGAGGTCTTTGCATACTCAGATCACTAAAATTTAGTAACGAGTCACAAAAATGTCAGAAGTTTTGATGGGAGGTTTAGACTTTATATCAAAAGATGCAGAATAGGATTGGGATGAAAATTTTTCTTGGCAATACAAAGCCATGGTTAGACCATCTCTGGAGTACTATGTACAGTTCTGGAGTCTGCATGTTAGATTTTTTGGCTGTGGAGGAGTGCAGCACAGATTCAGCAGAATGTTACGAGAGCTACAAGGTTTAATTTAAAAAGAGTGATCGCATAAACAAAACATATATTGCCTGGGATACAGATATTTTTAGAGGTTTTGTAAAGGGCTTATAGGTTAAATGGAGAGAAATCTTTTTTGGCTGGTTGAGGGAACTTCCTGATAAATTTCCAACTAATTTCATTCTTTGAATAAATGGTAAATTATATCAACGATTATATCTTCAGAATTATGCAGCTACATTTCTGTTGCTTGCAGAATACTTTGAAAGAATTTCTAGAACATTACAAATGTCACTTTTTATGAAGTTAAAAGTTTGCACAACATCAGGTTATAGTCTGATAGATTTATTTGAAAGTACTAGCTTTCGGAGTGCTCCTTCGTCAGGTAGCTAGTCGGCAAGATCATAGGACGCAGAATTTATAGTAAAAGATCAAAGTGTCATACAACTGATGTGATGTATTGAACAAATCTAGATTGCTGTTAAGCCTTTAATCACTTAGAATGGGGATGCAGGTTTCAATTGATTTTAATATGTAAATCCCATAACTACTTTCAAGTCCCAGGCAAGAAATAACTTAAGGTTTTATCAATATATTAAAAAAGTGACATCTCAGCTCAGCCAGTACATTAAAGGTGTGAGGTTAGAGTCTGTCTGTATCCCAACCTGGAGTCAGACTGACTCTGTTTCCAAAGCACGAATTTAAAAAATGTCACGTTGCCTATAGATTGTGTGCTTTTTGAACAAAATAGAATGTATCTACAAATATAAATCTGCAAGTGCAAATTCACTCCATAAACTTTGAGAGTGTGAGAGTGAGAGTGAATGAATGAGTGGCAGGGAAAAGGTGCAAAGGAGTGGGGTCATCTGTATTGTGACATGAGCCCAAGATCCCGGTTGAGGCTGTCCTCGTGTACTGAACTTGGCTCTTAGCCTCTGCTCAGCAACTCTGCGTTGTAGCGTATCCCGAAGTCCGCCTTGGAGAACAGTCACCAGAAGTACCTTTTGGACTACGACCTGATGTTGTGTGATTTTTAACTTTGTCCAACCCAGTCCAACACCGGCACCTCCATATCATGACTCTTTATGAAGGAAAGGTTTTGAATATTTGAAGTGCTTATCTTGGTGCTTAAACATTTGAAAATTAAATTTCCATGAGATTGTTTGTAAGTGAATTATATAATGCTAAGAGAAATTCCATCATATTGTTGGAACAATAATAACTTATAAATAATAACCATCACAAACGTTTGTGATTATCTGATAACTTATTTGCTAAATAACCAATTTTGATGTTCTCTATGTTCTCATTTTAAAAGGATTGAATAGCGCAGCAAGGATTGCTTCAAGTCTTATAACTAAATCTCTTAATTACCTTGCATGTTTTAATTTTAATGTTAAAAATCACAACAACAGGCTCTAGTCCAGCAGATTTATTTGGAAACACTAGCTTTCAGAGCACTGCTCCTTCATCAGCTAGCTGTGATTTTTATGAAATAGGTTACTTTCAAGTTGGACTCCACAATTTTGAAGATGTAGATAATTCAGTGGCTATTAGAAAGCAAATAGTACAATGAGCCAGGCTAAATTTAAGGTTCTTGACAGTAATCAAGATATTCTGATGTCATAATAGTTAATATTCATTTTCCCATCTCGGAGCTTTTGTTCGGTACCTTGAATAGCAGTTACATCAATATGAAAGAACACAACTAAAATTTCTGCCATTTGGATATAACAGAAAACAGACCTTTTCTTTAGCAGTGGTTTTAACCATTGCTAATATGAACTTACTACCCAACTAACAAGACATTGAAGTGACTCCACTCACATATAGGGTTTTAGCTGACAGGATAAGTCACACTAAAACTTAAGTTACTGTTACCCTTGGTGTTGTTTCCTCTTACTGCTCCTGCTATTCTTCCTCACCCCTTTTAGGTTTGTCTGCCTGTCTCTTCTTTTTTGCCTGCTGACAATATGGTAAACCTCCAATGAAACCAAAGTTGTATAAGGCAGGTTAACCTTTGGTTTTATTGAGCTACTTTAACCGTTTACGACTACTAATCATATCAAATTTGCAAAATATGACCACAGGTCCCTCTGATGACAGGGATTTAAGTGAACCCAATTAAGGAGCGAGTTCAGTTTATAGTACTCTACTTAGGTCACCAGCTGATAATTGATTCATGTTGTTATTCTCATGTTTCTGATCCTTGGTTTTGTTTTCAAAGTGGGGTGATAAGAGTCTTTGTACTTAAATGATTTCAATATTTTATTCTACGTGTATATTTTCAATGTGTCATGAAGGAAGTCAGTACAAAATTGCAAAGAAATTTATTAAAGTACAGCAATTAAAATGTAGCCTGGATATTCTATTTTATTATCATTACAGTGTAACATGAAGAAAGTTACATTTCATGCCTTTCACATATTTAGAGTGTGCTCAAGTTCTCTGCTTTTTATGGGTTACTTTGTTGTATTTCCACTTGTGAGAATAGCAAGCTGGGTATTTGTTACAATCTAGCGTGATAACCATAATAATTTAAAGTATGTAGTTTGTGGAAGAATTAAAAGTAAGATAAGGTTGAAACACCAAAAAAAATCCTTTACTATATCAACTTGGACAGAAAAATATGAGCAATAATGACTGACTAAGTATAATGAATATGTAAATTCAATTTTAAAATTGACTTCTGGGACGTGGACGTCGCTGGCTGGCTAGCATTTAATTGTCAGTCCCTAATTGCCATTGCGAAGGTGATGCTGAGCTGCTGCCTTGAGCCATTGCAGTCTACACGCTATAGGTTGACCCACAATGTCCTTGGGGAGAGAATTCCTGTATTTTGACCCATTGACACTGAAGGAATGGCAATATATTTCCACATCAGGATGGTGAGTGGCTTGGGGTGAACTTGCAGTGGGGATATTCCCTTTTAAATTCTATCCATGTCCTTCTAGATGGAAGTGGTTGTGGGTTTGGAAGGTACTAGCTTGGGGTCTTTGGTGAATTTCTGTAGTGAATCTGTAGAAAGTACACACTGCTATTACTGAGTGTCAATGAAAGAAGGAGTGGATGCTTGTGATGTGGTGCCAATCATGTAGGATGTTTTGACCTGGGTGGTGAAAAGCCTCTTGAGCGTTGTTGGAGCTGCGTGCATCCAGGCAAGTTGGGAGTATTTCATCACATGCCTAACTTGTGCCTTGTAAAAGGTAGACCGGCACTGGGGATTCTGGAGTGAGTTACTGATCACAGTATTCCTAGCCTCTGACCTGCTCTTGTAACCATTGTTTATGTGGAGAGTCCAGTTGAGTTTTGGGTCAGTGGTAAATCACAGGATGTTGATAGTAAGAAGTTCAGTGATGGCAATGCCATTGAATGTCATAGGGTGGGGGTTGGATGGTCTTTTAGTTGATATTTGTGACACAAATGTTTCTTGACAGTTTTCAGCCCAAGCCTGGATATTGTCCACTGCTTACTGCATTTGAACATGGACTGCTTCAATACCTGAGGAGACTAATATGGTGCTAAACATTGTGTAGTCATCAACAGTCATCCCCACTTTTGACCTTTTATAATAGAGGGAAGGTCATTTATGACTCTAAATGTCTGCTTGAAAATCAATCCAACAGGATTAACTCAGCTTAATGTTTTTACTGCCACTTTCGCTCTGATAGGCTTTGACAATGCATTTTATTTTGCGTCTGGCTGCACAGCTTGTAGTTTAGGTCTATAGTAATATCCCTACCTCCTGGTCCAAGTATAAGGCTCACTGATGGTCACGTGCTATGACCCACCATGCAAGTGGATGGTGGGAATGGTGGGACTCCTTGGGAATCGATTCCTGCACTTCTGGCTGTGTATAGAGCTACGTGACCCTACCCAATTCTTCAGAGCTCCATTTTTCTGTCTCCAAATGTATAGATTTGAGTAATTCTGTTTAACATGCTGGATGGGATATCTACAGCCTCTAGGTCACCTTTCATCATGCTTCATATATTTAAAATTAAACCTACCTTTTTTGTTTAGAGTATAGCTCCACTCACAGCAATTGTTTCCATAGTAACCTCAAGACTTCCTTGCTTTTAAAATGCTTCTCAGCTGGGTGAAAAATTCAAGCATTGTTTTTAAATGCACACAAGCATTATAAAACAAACTGCATGCAAATTAACCTCTAATTCCCCTTAAAGCGAAAAGAAAATTCTACATTTTTAACCCTATATGTAAGCTACATTAGAGATAATAGTTATTTTGTGCTTTGGCAGGAATGAAAAGTGACTGGAGGGATCCCAAAAGAGAAGTGAGAAATTTCTTCACTGAGTGTGGTGAGCCTGTGGAAGTTTCTACCACAGAGTGTGTTTGAGACCAAAGTATTGAACGTTTTCAAGAGGGAGATTTTTAGACCTAGTGGTATCAGAGGATATGGGGAGAAAAGGGGGAAACAGGGCACTGAGTTGGATTAATTTCCATGATTTCCATGATCATGTTGAATGGTAGAGCAGGCTGAAAGGGCTCTGTGGGTTACTTCTGTTCCTTTTTTGTCTTTGTTTCTATATCTATATCAAACGGAGGGCTAAATTTTACACGGCAGTTGTGTACTGCGTGACACCCACCATCACTTCTAATCCCTGGAAGAAAATTTGGATATCAATCAACTGACTGTAAACAAAGCTGCCTGGCAGCAATAACCTGCTTCTGGCAGCCTTAATAAGGTGACCTTCATCCCTCGGTGGAAGGGAATTGTGACCCCTGCAGTTGCTGGCTAATTTGGTTGTTTTAAAAATGACATTTCTCAACTGCTTAGATTATTCTCAATAATCTTTGGGATCACTTGAATTTTGCTATCCATATTGTAGTGAGACCTTGGTGTAACTTAGTTTTTGGATCTCTGCATTTTGTTCTCTTTAAATTTACCTAGTTATTCTGTTGATATTCCAGAGTTGGTGGAGCATTAGAAAATATAAACAATTTGATCCATTGTGTCGAAGTGGTTATTTGTTAGAGCACTTTGTGACACAGTAAGCTCATATGCTTTTCTCATACTAGTGTGGTTTTATCCAAAATAAGTGCTGCTGTTCAGCCAACCCTTATCTCCAGGTCTGCTTACTCACTTGCCACATTTTATGTCCTACATCTCTCTCCCTTCTCTTCTAACCATTGCCATTAAATCCACTACTCCATCACTGTCAACACCTTAACATACAGCTGTTCTCTCAGTTTCCCTTTCCACTGAATGCAACTTCAGAAAGTCTGTTTTAAGCAGACCTTGCTGTCATCTACTAGTTGTTCCAAAACAGCAATGTCTGCTACTAATTGCCTACTGTGCCATTGTCTTTTTGAAGATACATTTTTCTAACCTTATCCCCATTATGCTTTTCACTTTACCTGACCATCCTACTGCCCACCTCAATAGGTCTAATGTTCCTACTTAATTGTCGATCGCCCAATTAAGTACTTTACTTTGCAAAACCTTGATGATCCAGAGAGATCCTGGAAGTAATGCTGACTTATTTTCCTCCATTGATGAAATTTTGGTTGACTAGCTACATTACCACTTTTCCTTCAAAAATACTGTGGCAGTGACAGATTTTACCTCCAGTTCTAAGCTTGATTCATGCTCTTATTTCTCTGAATCTGTTGTTAAACATTTAACTTTTATCAATCCTCTCACTTCTCGTATATACTTTGTATTGGATTTCCCTGTCCAGTGTTTTGTCCCCATATCCCTTCTGCAGTAAGTATTCCGTATTTCTTTGCAATCTATGCATGCCTGAATTCAGTCCTTTACTGTTGCATTCTTCCCTTTTAAAAACAAAACTGTCTGCTTTGACAGACGATCTCAGAACAGTTAAGATGATTGGACTTTTATTCACTGGAGTTTAGAAGATTGAAAGGGGATCTTATTGAAACATGTAAAATCCTGACAGGCTGGACAGATGGGGTACAGGGATGATATTTCCCTTGGCTGGAGGTTTCAGAACAAAGGGGCACATTCTCAGGATATGTGGGAGGCCATTTCAAACTGAGAAATTTCTTCATTTGGTGCTGAACTTTTCAAATTCTCTACTGCAGGAGTCTGTGGAAGTGAGGTAATTGAGTATATTTGAAATGGAAGTAGATCTTTAGAGGCTAAAGATATTATGGAGCGTGGTGTTGAGATGAAGGATCAGCCATGATCATCGTGAATGGCAGAACAGGCTTGTTGGGCTAAAAGGTTCTTGTTTTCCTGGTTTTGAATAAGTTGGCCACCTCACCCCTTCCCTCTCCAATAACTTCCTTCCCGTTTGTAGTATCCCTCTCAAACCCCTTCCCACAACATTGCAGCATGCTTGTCCATCCCTATCCTACTTGACCCTTCTTGGAGGCACCTCTTAACCCTCTCCAGACCTGGCAGACAAATCTCACTGACCTGACATAGCATCTCCCGCTCATTCAGTCCTCAGGTGGCTGTCCCAACAAAAGTGTCGTCTTCCAACCTCCCATGACCATTTCCTCATTGGCAGGACATATTTTACTTAACTGTTTGCTGTTCTTCCCATCATAGCCTGTTTCTCTCCAGCATTTGTTACTGGTAGGCCTGCTAGTGAACAGTCAGCCAAAAGCACTGGAGGAAAACAACCGATGAGAGAGAGCAGCTCCTCACCCATTCTGCCAACTTTGAGGGGGATGATCTCCATAGCTCACAGTGGCAATCTCTTCAGAATGATCTGCTGGTGTCAGATTGGACAAATGGATGACTGAAACTGATCTCCATGGCTTAAAAGTACAGTTTCTTCTATTTTCTTCAATCTTAAGCTAGGCAAAGAATTAAGTCAGGGCCAGAGTGAATAATGTTGTGCTTTTCTCTGTCCAAAGTTTTCAAGTTAAATAAGGTATTAGTCTGAAGCCATCTTGGTCCACCTGAGAAAGCTCTCTTCTATCAGGAGTAACTTTTCCTCGCAAAGATTTATTTTTGGGTGGCTTGTGTCTGACATTCCTTTAATTGTCCATTGGTAAGGGACAGATTCACTGTATTTCCTACTATTTCTCCTGGAAACCTATGTGACATCTCATGGCGCACCACTTACTAAATAGCTATGTTTACCTTCCAGATGGTCTCTTTCCATATGGACCAGGAGGTCACTTCCCACCATCTCTAACTGTTCCATACTCACACCTGACTGAGGCACCTGAGATGAGAAATTTCTTCATTGGTGAACCTATTGGAATTCTCCAAAGCAGAAGGCTGTGGAAGCAAAGTCATTGAATATATTTAAAATGGAATCTGATTTCTAGGGGCTAAAGATATTAAGGTGTGTGAGGAGAAAGTGGGAGTATGGTGTTGAGACATAGGGTTAGCCATGATTATCTTGAATGATAGAGCAGTCTTGTTGGGCTACATGGTCTGCTGCAGTTTTCATATAGGTACACAGATGCACACACTATATATCAGGATTATTACTGTCATGTTTCAGTTATTTTGTTAGAGACACGTCCTTGGCAGAGATAACAGCCAAGATATCTTTTATCTGTCAACACAGCAAGGTGTTTTGGAGGTATTCTTTGTGTGTATGTGTGTGAGAGAGCGTGCATGCTATTCTAATAATAATAGATTTCTTAGGATTATATAAAGATTATGTACAGTAATTTCTTACAGTGAACAAGCGACACTATCTTCCATAAACTCTGGTCAGCAAATAATGGTGACTCACTGTTGAATGTTTGCTTACATGGGCTTTCCAAGCGATTAGTGTTATTTCCAGGAAATGTCTGCAGTAAGTAGAAACTAATAATGCTTTACTGTTGTTCCATTTCACTTGAATGCTGGCACATAGGTACTTGTAATATAATAACCCACAAGGCTTCAGAGCATGGGCTGGAATGTAGATTAGGCTGGATTGTTACTAGTTGGCAATATAGGCATGGATTACTAGCTTTGCTGGCAAGCTGTCATTGTGAGTATGTCCCTTGAACCTATCAGATACTTTGCCTAGGTTCATTGCCATTAGTCGTTACTGGTATGAAGTTACTGATACCAAATGGGGAAGGGTGCCTGGCAAAGTTTTCAGCAGATGTGAGACTCTTGATATATAGGTTTATTACATCATACATAGTAGTAGCTAGTCACTGTGTATCTGAATTGCATGAGAGTCCTTTGTAAGAATCAGTACACATTTCTGTTAGCTATGTAGACTTTACACTGAACTAGAATCAAATTAGAACACATCGTTTAGTTCCTCCCAGGAATACTGCTTTATATTCTGATGGATAAAGTTTATCTTATGACAACTGTCAGGTACTAACTGTCTTATAAAACAGATGGCAGCAATTAATTTAATACCAGATTCGTCATGACATTTCGGTAGTGCAATTGGAAAGTGCATTATGAGCTGCACTGATGTTTTCTGTCATGGTGCCCAAGATCAACACAGGTTTGAAATTGATCGGTCTGTCTTTGCTGGGAAATGCTGGGTTGGATTATGTAATATAGTGTTAATGTGCCTCAATCACTTCATTATGTTACACATCGTTCTCATCAGTCAGTTTGGATAGGTGTCTTTCTCCAGGCTCATGCTCATCACAATCATATCAGCTCCTGGCAGCTGCACAAAAGTTGCCATGGTTTAAAAGCTAATTTATTTGGCTGATCTCGCGAATTGACTTGCTGGGGTGCTTCACTATCTCATGGAAGTTTATGGAATAATGAGAGGTATAGATGGAGTTAATGGTAGTTGTCATTTCCCTAGAATGAGGAATTTCAAGACTGGGGCACCTTTTTAAGGTGAGAGGAGAGAGATTTAAAAGATATGAGAGGCACTCTCTTTACACAGGGTGGTTCGCGTGTGGAGTGAACTTCCTGAGGGAGTAATGAATGTGGGTACCTTTCCTATTTACGTATCTAACCAAAGCATTTAAAAGTTTTGGTTAGATATGTAAATAGGAAAGGTTTGGAGGCATGTGGGCCAGCATCAGGCGGGTGGGACGAGTTTAGTTTGGGGTTATGTTCGGCATGGACTGGTTGGACTGAAAGGTCTGTTTCCGTGCTGTATGACTTTATGATACAAGCGATTAGGATCTTCAATTTTCTTTTTTTTTTCAATGCCTCCTGTTGGACTTGCAGACTTTTCTTTGTAAAATATGCATTGGTCTATCTATCTTAGAACTGAAAAGGCAAAGTCATGTTGTAGTCTTTACCTTCATAGACTGATATATTTGAAATTAGTTGATTGTTTTGTGGAAAGAGTTGAATTGTGAGGATTTTGTGCACTGGTTCTTTTTGCACCAAGATGTTTTTAGGTGGTGGGCAAGTTTTGAAATGGTGATAAAGTTCTGTTGCTGAATGTTGTAGTTTTTTTTGTATCTCTAAATAATTAGGAAACCTGAAGTTAAGTAAGAATGTGGTTTGCTCCTCTGGAAATTTGATAACCTGATGCCTTGAACAAATTACCAGAATCTTTTGCATGACTGTCATAAAACGGAGTTGAATTACTCTTGGAGGGCGTGTGACTCTGTCAGAAAGAAATTGAATTGACTGTTTAATAAAAGTTTTAGATTAGATTAGATTAGATTAGATTACAGTGTAGAAACAGGCCCTTCGGCCCAACAAGTCCACACCGACCCGCCGAAGCGAAACCCACCCATACCCCTACATTTACCCCTTACCTAAAACTACAGGCTATTTAGTATGGCCAATTCACCTGACCCTGCACATCTTTTGGATGGTGGGAGGAAACCGGAGCACCTGGAGGAAACCCACGCAGACACTGGGAGAACGTGCAAACTCCACACAGTCAGTCGCCTGAGGCGGGAATTGAACCCGGGTCTCTGGCGCTGTGAGGCAGCAGTGCTAACCACTGTGCCACCGTGCCGCCCAATTAAACAGTTCTGTTTAATGGGTTTTGGTTTATAATTATAAATGCATTAATGGACTGTTTATCTTCATGTATGTCCCTGGTTCCTAACAACACATAACATGAAGAAACTATCACATGAGATTTTTATATAAATAGCAGTTCACAAAATGTTTCCTCAGTTTAGTTAGTTTCCAGATGAAGGGCTAACTCTGTTAATCCCATTGACAGAACAAGTATGTTCTTGGCCTCAAATTTTGAACATTGATCTTTTGTGCAAATGACAGCATTTGTCTGTTTTAATATATACAAGTAAGTTGCAATTTCCTAACTTATTGCTATCAATCTATGTATAGACCCTAGGAGATGATTATTTTTCTGTTGTAATGTAATAGTTATTTAAATTAATAATGAGAATTTGCAGAGCAGCAACCGGTTGCACTGCATTTTGAAGTGCAGACACTGGGACTGTTAATGAAATTGAAGCTCTTGAATATTTCAGCCTTATCTTTATATCTCTTCCACTGGAATTTTTTGAGGAAACCTACAGCAGTTTACAAGGGGAGTGAGACACATTGCAAATTATGTAGATGAAACACTAGATACTTCATTGTTGCTGACTTTGTACGTTGCCAAGCAGCTAAAAAATGTACCAAGAAAGTTATTTTGGATAGAATTCTCCAATGTTTTAATTCAGTCAAATGAAGCAATTTTCAGGGACCTGTTGTTCTTTAGTGTTTATTCAAAATTCCTTCTGTTAGGTTAATATATAAATTAACTGTGTACAGCAGGCTATTTTAAGCAAATGACAGTTAATTTATAATTTTGATGTTACTAGTATAAGGGCAAATGGGTAATTTAATTAATTAAATGGATATTGTGATGTATGTTATTTTGATTTGGTAATAATTACTAATGCTACCTAAAACCTTTGAACTTCCAATTAGTGTCAGCAAATGTGTAAATTATCTAGGATTAATAAATTAAAGTTAACCTATTCAAATCCCTACCTACTGGTGAAAGCTGTTGAGTAACTGATGACTATTAATTCAAGCATATTAGATTTTAGATACAATTATGTGGGTAGGGTGCAATGCATTGATGTGTTTTTTTTGCATCAATTAAGATGACATAATTAGTAATAATTGAAGCTAATTTTTGAATAAAAATGACTGGTGGTGTGCTGTGGATTAGTTGGTTAAAGCGCCTGCCTAGTAAACAGGAAATCCTGGATTTAGATCTAGCTGTGTCATCTTAAACTCGTTCAAATGTCCGTGGAATGCCATGTCTTGATCCAGTCAGTCATCTGGTAATGTGAAACGAGGCAGAATCCTTTGAAGGGCACCTAAGGATTGATTGGCTGTTAATTCTTTTAAGGGTCCACTTGTGGAACAGTGGTAGTGTCCCAGGCCTGGGTTCAAGTCCTGCCTGCTTCAGAAGCGTGTAATAACTGGCTGATTAGAAAAAAATAAATTAAGGTAACATTTTTTAAACAGTGACTGTAGGCTACATTTTCTGTTTAATTTTGTTTATTGAGGGGAAAAGCAAATGCACTTGTTCAATATCACGTTATGAATTATGGATCCTGTATCTTGGGAAAATTAAAAGCTTGTGTTTATCTGGTTTTTGATCTCAAATCTTTCACCTATTGCAGTGTTCTCTAAATCAAGACAAAGTGCCTTCAGGCTTTTCATGGTTAGTCATGGTAAGGTTCTTTCTGACAGCTGGTTCTCTTGTTGTCAAGAGATTGTCCAGGAAGCTAAGCTAAGCTAAGCACCCCCCTCATCCCAGTCTGTATAAATAGCTTTCCTAATCGATCTGTTCAGAGATGATATGACACACCTCTGAAACAGCTGGGTCTTGAACCCAAGACTACTGACTCAGAGGTACGGACACTACCACTGTGCCGTTAGTGCAACCATTGATGTGTAGTCACTGAAATTACTTGACCAGCTCTGATTTAGATGAGATCAGCTGGTTGAGCTGATGGATTAAATCTTAAATAACCTTAGGCCAGATAATTAAGTGCAGCACCAATTATTGAGAGAGCTGCATTTTCTAAGTAGTTGTGTAATTGCCAACTTTGAACAAGAAATGCAGTTATTTGCTAATAAGTGATTAGCTAATCAACTAAGGTTGTGTATATTTCAAATAGGTTAATAGTCTTGTGTTAAGTAGATACAATACAGTATGAAAGTTTTCACTTTCAAGGTACCCTTTTATTACATGTCAAACAATTTGCTCCGCACTCTGTTTTGGCTGTTCTGGAGGAAGGAGTAATTATTACATATTTTAATAGGTACACATTTTCATTTGTGCAGTTTTAGCAAATCTTTTGAAGCTGTGCTGGAACTACTCCAGCATAATTTCTATCACCATATCATGAGATATAGAAGGTGAAGAAGCAAAAAATGATGCTAATATGATCTTAATATGAAATAGTTCAAGGAACTAATCAACTACAAAATTTATGGTATTAAGGTCAAAATAAGGGATCAAAACCATAGCCTAGAAGTGGCTGGCCTTTTAGGAAGATGGAAGACTGAAGAGTAATCTGATAAATGCCTTTTAATATTATGAAAGGGCTTCAACTTCAGGTGGAAGGAGGAGACGATGAAAATCAGGGGCCATAAATCTAAAGTAGTTGTGAATAAATCCAACAGGGAATTCAGGCGACACCCCTTTATTGAGAGAGAGGTTTGAATGTGGAATTTGCAATCAGAAGTAGTTGAGATGAATGACTTAGGTGTATTCAAGTTGAATCTAGATAGGTTGAGGTTAATCCAGAGGGGCTGGAAGAGACTCGTTTGGTGCATTAACACTGGGTGAGTTCAGAAATAATAGTCTGTCATTTTAATATTTAAAAATTCTCTGTAATGTTGAAATTCTGACCTGGACGGACCAGAATCGATTTGATTTCCGGGTTGTTCTGAGGTAGTTGAGGAGAGCTAAAGGGCATTTGGAGTGCAGATGGCTGAGGGAGAAGAACAACAACTATGGTACCAGTGGATAAGCCATTCATTTATAGCAAACCTCTACAAAAATCCAAATAAGAAGAAAACCAGTCAGACTAACTTACCATCACGCTGGGTGCTCGCCATGACAAAAACATACCCCCACCCGATTTTGCATTTTCATCCTCACATATGGAGACCTGTGCCAAAATAGGGAGCATTGTCAAAACTAATCAAGCACCAGTTTTTAACAATTGCACTTTTATGTTGCCTTAATGTGATAAAAGGTTGGGATCAAATATAATATCAAATTAATGAACAGTTTGGTTTGGCCACACATGCCAGAGAAGGGAATGGGGTCATCATTGAGGGATCCAAAATTTTGACAGTAAATGAAAACAATGACTTCTACCTAATTGGTCAACCATTCTGTTCATCTAATACTGGAGTTCAACAAGCAGTCAGACAATGTGGAGCTAGAGGCAAGACCAAGGCAGGTGGAGGAGATGAGAGCTGTGTATTACCAGTGTGCCTGTGGAAGCTGATGACAAATTTTCAGATGATACTGCTGAGCACAACCTGTAGATGAGAAAAATGAGTGAGCAAAGAACAGATCCTTAGGGGAAAGTTAACAGCCTGACAGCCACATTCTCAGATGTATATCCTTCGACTAATGTCTCAGATTCCATCACCATCGTTGGGTGAGTCCAACTCACTAGATATAGTGGCACACTGATGTATTGTCAGGAGAGACTGGTCCTCTTGAGCTGGACTTGTGTAAATTGAATGGCATGTGACTGTTTCTTGCCACACTTATGTGGCATTATTCTAAGCCAGGCAATGACAGTCTCCAACAAAGGAAAATCTAATCACCTCCCTTTAATAATCAATGGCATCCTGTAGTTCACATCCTGGAAATTGCCAATGACCAGAAACTGGACCAGCCATGTAAAATACAGGTTGCAAAAGACTAGATCTAAAAGTTGAAGTTCTAAATTGGAGAAAGGCAAATTTTGACGGTATTAGGCAAGAACTTTCAAAAGCTGATTGGGGGCAGATGTTCGCAGGTAAAGGGACGGCTGGAAAATGGGAAGCCTTCAGAAATAACGAGAATCCAGAGAAAGTATATTCCTGTTAGGGTGAAAGGAAAGGCTGGCAGGTGTAGGGAATGCTGGATGACTAAAAAAAAGTTGAGGGTTTGATTAAGAAAAAGAAGTAAGCATATGTAAGGTATAGACAGGATAGATTGAGTGAATCCTTAGAAGAGTATAAAGGCAGTAGGAGTATACGTAAGAGGGAAATCAGGCGGGCATAAAGGGGACATAGCTTTCGTAAATAGAATTAAGGAGAATCCAAAGAGTTTTTACAAATACATTAAGGACCAAAGAGTAACTGGGGAGAGAATAGGGCCCCTCAAAGATCAGCAAGGCGGCTTTTGTGTGGAGCCGCAGGAGATGGAGCAGATACTAAACGAGTATTTTTGCAACAATATTTACTGCGGAAAAGGATATGGAAGATATACAAAGTTGCAAAATAGATGGTGATACCTTGCAAAATGAGAGGAGGAAGTGCTGGATGTCTTGAAACGCATAAAGGTGGATAAATCCTGAGGACCTGATCAGGTGTACCCTAGAACTCTGTGGGAAGCTAGAGAAGTGATTGCTGGGCCTCTTGCTGAGATATTTGTATCATTGATAGTCACAAGTGAGGTGCCGGAACACTGGAGGTTGGCTAACGTGATGCCACTGTTTAGGAAGGGTGGTAAGGACAAGCCAGGGAACCACTGTTCAAGAAGGGTAGGAAAGACAAGCCAGGGAACTATAGACCAGTGAGCCTGAAGTCGGTGGTGGGCAAGTTGTTGTAGGGAATCGTGAGGGACAGGATGTACATGTATTTGGAAAGGCAAGGACTGATTAGGGATAGTCACCATGGCTTTGTGCGTGGAAAATCATGTCTCACAAACTTTATTTAGTTTTTTGAAGAAGTAACAAAGATGATTGATGAGGGCAGAGCGGTAGATATGATCTTATATGGACTTCAGTAAGGCATTCAACAAGGTTCCTCATGGGAGACTGGTTAGCAAGGTTAGATCTCACGGAATAAAGGGAGAACTCTCCATTTGGATACAGAACTGGCTCAAAGGTAGAAGACAGAGGGTGGTGGTGGATGGTTGTTTTTCAGACTGGAGGCCTGTGACCAGTGGAGTGGCACAAAGATTGGTGCTGAATCCTCTACTTTTTGTCATTTACATAAATGATTTGGATGCGAGCATAAGAGGTACAGTTAGTAAGTTTGCACATGACACCAAAATTGGAGTTGTAGAGGACAGCGAAGAGGGTTACCTCAGATTACTACAGGTTCTTGATCAGATGGACCAATGGGCCGAGAAGTTTCAAATGGAGTTTAATTCAGATAAATGCGAGGTGCTGCATTTTGGGAAAGCAAATCTTAGCAGACAAGATTTACAAGGATGTTGCCAGGGTTGGAGGATTTGAGCTATAGGGAGAGGCTGAATAGGCTTGAGCTGTTTTCCTTGCAGCGTCAGAGGCTGAGGGGTGACCTTATAGAGATTTACAAAATCATGAGGGGCATGGATGGAATAAATAGACAAGGCTTTTTCCCTGGGGCCGGGGGGTCCAGAACTAAATGGCAAGGTTTAGGGTGAGAGGGGAAAGATATAAAAGAGACCTAAGGGCAACTTTTTCACTCAGAGGGTGGTATGGAATGAGCTGCCAGAGGATATGGTGGAGTCTGGTACAATTGCAACATTTAAAAGGCATTTGGATGGGTATATGAATAGGAAGAGTTTGGAGGGATATGGGCCGGGTGCTGGCAGGTGGGACTAGATTGAGTTGGAATGTCTGGTCGGCGTGGACGTGTTGGACCGAAGGGTCTGTTTCCATGCTGTACATCTCTATGACTCTATAAGTCAAAAACTAGGTTTTCTGCAATGAGTGAATTGCCTCCTGACTTACCATATTATTGCAGTATATACAATGCACAAGTCAGCAATGGTTTGAAATACACTTCATTTGCCTGGATGAGTGCAACTCCAGCAATACTTGACATGCCTGACACCATCCAAGAAACAACAGCCTGTTTAAATTTTGCACGGAATGTCAATCAAGCATTCACTCCTTGAAACACCAGTGCATTGTATCTGGAATGCTTTTCATCTGCAAAATGCAGTGGTACCAAGTTAGCTTTGATACCACTACCCAAACCTGCAATCTCTACCACCTAGAAGGACACATCAAAATTCCATGAGTTGCAAATTTCCTCCTAGTCAAACCCAGTATTTGCATTTAGAAATAGGATTTCCGTTTCCTCAATTGGCCTATTTCCTTGCCAAATATTTAATGTGCATTAGCATTGTGGGTGCATCTTCGCCACATGGACTACAGTGTCATAGACTTATAATGGCACAGAGGGATTCCATTTGGCCTATTATGTTGATGCCTGCTCTATTTCCCCATCTCCTTTTATTTAGAATCCTGCAAGTTTATTTCCTTCAGCCCAGCAAGTTTATTTCCCTCATGTCCATCCATTTTATAGACCAGCCATATGAATACACTAGCTACAAGAGTAGGTCAGAGATGAGGAATTCTGTGGCAAGTAATTCACCTCATGTTTCTCCAGTGCCTGTCTGCAAGTCAACAGTGTAATGCAATACTTGGATGAGTTCAGCTTCAATAGCAGTCAAAGTTGACCCCATATAAGACAAAACAACCTTTGACATTCACTCCCTGAGGCACAGTTGCTTTGTGTCTACCATTTACAAAATTCATTGTTGTAACTCACCATGGCTCCTTGGACTACACCTTCCAAACCCATAACCTCTACTACAATCAAGAACGACGGCATCGAATGTATGGCAATAATCACCACCTGCAAGTTCCCTTCCAAGCTACATCTGTATACTATCCTGACTTGAAACTATATTGCTATTCCTTCATTCTTATTGGGTTGAAATCCTGGAACTGTCTCCCTGACAGCACTGTCTGTATCCTTATACCCTGAGGACTACAGTGGTTCAAGAAGACCGCTCATCATCTCCTCCTGGGCAATTAAGGCTGGTCAGTATGTACTAGCCTCGACAGTGAGGTTCATATCACATGTCAAGGAAAAAGATCATCTTTTTGAATTCAATAATTGTTCTTGACTCTCTTTTTATAGTTTTACTGCATACTTCCTCCACCACCATCCTTCCTTGTCCTCTCCCCCACCCACCATCTCTTGCCACAACAAGCTAAGAGACAGCTTTTCTTTGTTTTTCTTAACTAAACCTGTCATAATCTTGTAAGTCTTTCAGTGTTTCCAACTTCTCCAATCTAACACTGTAACTTAAAAAAATGTCATCGCTGGGACTATTTGATAAGTTTCCTCTGCACCTTCTCATGGATTTCACGTCATTTCATAAAGTGCAGTGATCAGATCCGTAGCAGTCTAACCAGTTTATAGAAGTTCCACGTGGCTTTCTCTCTACATATGAAGCCTAAGAATCTATGCACTTTGTAAATTGCCCTGTTGGTATATCCTGCTACCTTCAATGATCTGTGCACATGACTTCCTATGCTCCTCTGTCCTTATACATTCTTTAAAACTGTGCCAATAAGTCGATATTGCCAGAGTAATTAGCAAACACATAAATGGTTGGTGAACAGGACTCATTGTTTCCAAATTCACAATCAGCATATTTTTGAGCTCAAGTTTAGGGAGAATGAAATCGGAAGGCTGGCCAGGAGTGTTTGGAACATCCATTGAACTAAGGGAAGGCTTAACATTTCAGTAGCTGATGAGGTGGAGTTCACCAGTGTTTTGTTTCTTTTAAATGGTTTATAAAGGAATTTAAAAGTGCTAATCTAATTATCTTTGAAATTGAATTAATATTATCTCAGATAATTGTCAACAATTCCTCCCGTATAACAAAGGTCAATAATCAGAAGGGATTACAGTTCTTCACCTTTGCTAATCTGGCTATGAAACTCATGCTCATGCCATTCCATCTAGGAGACCCTTATTGACTGCTCTAGTTTTGATCAATCCTACTTCTTTCCTGGCTCTCTGATTCTCTGCTTTACAAATACTGTACTCCAGGACTTACCAACAAGCACAATTGCACATTTTCACCAACACCTAGCTTCACCAGGCAAGAATTACATTTGGGCTAATCCTTGAGCTCTAATTTCGCTACTTGCATTGAGTAAATTCTGATGTGGCGTTTCAAAGTGCATTCTCAGCTATGTTGAACTGTTGGTAGCAGACTGCTTCTTTTGAGACCCCATAATGTCCAGGGTTTTTAGATTAGATTAGATTACTTACAGTGTGGAAACAGGCCCTTCGGCCCAACAAGTCCACACTGACCCGCCGAAGCGCAACCCACCCAGACACTTTCCCCTACATTTACCCCTTCACCTAACACTGCGGGCAATTTAGCATGGCCAATTCACCTGACCTGCACATTTTTGGACTGTGGGAGGAAACCGGAGCACCCGGAGGAAACCCACGCAGACACAGGGAGAATGTGCAAACTCCACACAGACAGTCACCTGAGGCGGGAATTGAACCCGGGTCTCTGGCGCTGTGAGGCAGCAGTGCTAACCACTGTGCCACCGTGCCGCCCACCAAGTTTTTCCTAAGCTTGAATTAGCTGCCTACTAACTCCTAGAAATCCTGCCTGACTTCTAGCACAGAAATAGTCAACTATTATTGACTTCCCATTGAGTTCCCCTCAAAAGAGCATATCTAGTTCAGTTGCTTTCCCAGCAGTACAGCTTAAAAACAGCATTTCTAATTTGGAATCTACTGTTTAACAAATCCTCTAGCTAACTGGCAGTCTCACTGCCTTTCACCTTTGAATTCCTCTTGAGTGACCCCTAAATGTACACATGACTAATTGCATACCTTGCAGCTGACCGCTCCCTCTATAGCTGGGCAGAATTGAATGTTGCCACCAGGCATGTCCTAGAATGAGGAGTTCCATAAATGTTACCAGTTGTAGATTGTTGACTTGCTTAGCACAAAAAAGTACAAATCTAGGATTTCATTTCAACTTCCCTCATTGAGGAAAGAGAGCTTTAACACAGCAAAGAATATTTTTTACAGTGGCTTTTGTAAATACAAAGAGGTTTTATTACCATAAACTTCTAGCAATAGCTAATGACATTGTTTCATTTGCACACTTGCATATATATGCATTAAGCTTGAGCTAAAGTGGTATGCCACTAACTCTGGGCCAGGTGGCCTGGCTTCAAGTCACATCTGCTCCAAAGGTGGGTTTTAACATCTTTGAACAGGTTAATTAGAAAATATCACTGAAAGCTAACTCAAACTAAAACCAGTACGTATAACCAGGAGAACTAAATAAAAAAACAAAAGCACTATGGATGTGTTACATTCTATTGAGGAATGTATTGAGAAACGTTAACTCTGATTTCTTTCCACAGATACTGTCAAATCAGCTGAGCTTTTCCAGCAATTTCTATTCATCATGTAATGAGGAAGATTAGCAGCATTTAAACATCATATCATTTTACCATAACATTGTGCTGACATTTTTTTCTTGTACCCCTTGTGTCAACTGCAAGCATACTTCTATCTTTGTGTTAATTTTCCAAACTCAACCAAATTAACTCTGAACCAGTGCACTGGTGGCCCTCCTGAGTTCTGGTCATGTGGAGGTATACTAATCATTTTGCATGAATACAGGAGAGCACTTTCTTTAAACTTATGGATCAAGTGACCATTCCCCGCACCTCAAGTATGAAGAAGGGTCTAGATAAGGTACTGTAAACCATTGTCTGCTTCACCTTCCTGGACAGGAAACTGCAGTTGGCAGGGATTCCATCAACAGGGTCATAAGCGAATTAAAAGAAGGAAATACTACACCATCACCATGTGACAACACTATGGCTTTAAGAGGTTTATTTTGTCCTTTTTTTTTAATGAAGAGAGGTTGAGACAGAGGTGCCAACTGGTCTGTTCCAAGCCTGTAAAATAAATGGCCTCTGAGGTCTTGGTTTTGTTTTAAAGTTGTGATATTAGAAGCAGCATGAAGGGGTGGAGTCAAGCTCCCACCGAACAAAGATCTTAGTTTAATTTGCAGTAGTTGTTGGGGTCTGGAAGCTGCTGTACATCTGTATCTGTTTCTGTTGCAGTGAACTGCTTGACTTCTGTTTGTCTCTGAGTTTTCTCATAATGTTCTTTCCTCCTGGACTAGAAAATTGTATGTGAGACAATGTATTTTACTGAATTTGCCTTTGCCAAGGGTGTGTTTATAGGCTGTTACTAAATTGGAACGGGTTGCTGTTTGGCAGTTGAATAAGTTTTCCAATAGAGTTAAGTTATTCCAGTTCTTCACTTTCTCTTTTGTTTGTAAAAATATTGTCTTTCTTCAAGTCTGGTCGTTTGACCAGTCACATTGCAACTGGAACACATCGCCTTTAAAAATAAGAAAAAGTCAGGGTCTAGGGTATCTTAATACATTTTGTGGAGTTTTGATATGGTTCAATAACATGCATCATTTAATGATTATACCATTGCAGACCGACCTGAGAGAAGCATTGTTGGTAGAAAGCTGGTTGGATACAACCTCCCTGATTTGCTGTTCTCCATTAGATTCATTTACGTAAGTAGGGTCAGACAAGGAAATAGGTACAAATTACACATTCTTCTGGCGTGGCTGTGGAAAAGAAGAGCAATGAGCAACCGTTTCAGGTTTTGCTGTCTTGAATCATCTTGTCTATAGGTTGACTTTTCTTCCCAGAGGTTTGAATAATTGTCTAAATGTGCAAATAAATCTCCTTTTAAAGTTTTAAAACTGGCAGTGTCTAATTGATATACCTGATTTGCTTGGAATTTTATCATATGTTGCTTATAGCACTTCTGGCACAGGTGAAATCCGTGTACTAGTTGAGCTAATTTTGGGACTGGCTTGATTCCTCTTCTTGAACAACTCCGATATCATGAGATCATTGAACCATGGTTAGCAACCTTTGGACAATTGAGACTGCTATGTGGAGAGAGAGAGAGAGAGAGAGAGAGTCTAACCTCAATTTAGTGTGATTTACTTTTCTGTTTGGTTCAGCATTCAAAGCAGAAATTGCTTTATTCTTTCACTGTATGAGAATGACAGTGGTTAGGTTAATGTTTGTTGCTCATCCCCCGTTAGCCTTGAGCAGATGATGATGAGCTGCTGCAGTCCATGTGGTGTAGGTACACCCATAGTTCCATTTGGGTGAGTGTGCCAGGGTTTTCATCCAGCAACAAGGAGGAAATGGCATTATAGTTCCAAGACAGGGGGGTGTGCAGGTTGAAGGGGAACCTGCAACAGTGTTCCTATGCGTCTACTACCTTTGTTCTTCTAGGTGGTAGAGATCGTGGGTTTGGTTGCGAAAGGATCTTTGTTGAGTTGCTGCAGTGTATAATGTAGATAATATACCATTTGTCACAATGGGTGGGTGGTGGGGAAGTGAATGTTAAAGTGGGTGGATAGGGTGCCAATCAAGTATGCTGTTTTGTCCTTGATGGTGTTGAACTTTGAGTGTTGCATGAGCTGCACTCATCTAGGCCAGTGAAGTATTTTCCACTCCTTTGTAAAAACAATGACTGCAGATGCTGGAAACCAGATTCTGGATTAGTGGTGCTGGAAGAGCACAGCAGTTCAGGCAGCATCTGAGGAGCAGCGAAATCGACGTTTTGGGCAAAAGCCCTTCATCAGGAATAAAGGCAGAGAGCCTGGAGAAATAAACTAGAGGAGGGTGGAGGTGGGGAGAAAGTAGCATGGAGTATAATAGGTGAGTGGGGGAGGGGATTAGGGTGATAGGTCAGGGAGGAGGGTGGAGTGGATAGGTGGAAAAGAAGATAGGCAGGTAGGACAAGTCATGGGGACAGTGCTAGCTGGAAGTTTTGGAACTAGGGTGAGGGGGGGAAGGGGAAATGAGGAAACTGTTGAAGTCCACATTGATGCCCTGGGGTTGAAGTGTTCCGAGGCAGAAGATGAGGCGTTCTTCCTCCAGGCGTCTGGTGGTGAGGGAGCGGCGGTGAAGGAGGCCCAGGACCTCCATGTCCTCGGCAGAGTGGGAGGGGGAGTTGAAATGTTGAGCCACTGGGCGATGTGGTTGATTGGTGCGGGTGTCTCGGAGATGTGCCCTAAATCACTCTGCTAGGAGGTGCCCAGTCTCCCCA
>NC_057726.1:33642097-33654460 GCF_004010195.1 Chiloscyllium plagiosum
AAAAAACGGAGGGCTTGGAGGCCCTGGTCATGGCGGATGGAGGTGTAGAGGGATTGGATATCCATGGTGAAGATGAGGCGTTGGGGTCCGGGGAAGCAGAAGTCTTGGAGGAGGTGGAGGGCATGGGTGGTGTCTCGAACGTATGTGGGGAGTTCCTGAACTAGGGGGGATAGGACAGTGTTGAGGTAGGTAGAGATGAGTTCAGTGGGGCAGGAGCATGATGAGACAATGGGTCGACCAGAGTGGTCAGGCTTATGGATCTTGGGAAGGAGGTAGAACCGGGCAGTGCGGGGTTCCCGGACTGAGGTTGGAAGCTGTGGGTGGGAGATCTGAGGTGATGAGGTTCTGTATGGTCTGGGAGATGATGGTTTGGTGATGAGGGGGTGGGGGTCATAGTCGAGGGGGTGGTAGGAAGAGGTGTCCTCGAGTTGGTGTTTGGCTTCAGCAGTGTAGAGGTCAGTGCGCCAGACTGTCACTGCGCCCCCTTTATCTGCTGGCTTTATGGTGAGGTTGGGATTGGAGGGCTGCGCGTTGAGGGTGAGAGGCTGGAGTGGGGGAAGGGAGGTAGACAGGTTGAGGCGGTTAATGTCCCGGTGGCAGTTGGAAATGAAGAGGTCGAGGGCGGATAATAGTCCACCGCGAGTGTCCAGGTGGATGCAGTGTGTTGGAGGTGGACGAAGTGGTCCTTGGAAGGTGGGCGGGAGTCCTGATTGTGAAAGTAAGCTCGGAAGCGGAGGCGGCGGAAGAAGTGTTCAGTGTCACGGTGTGTATTAAATTCATTGATGCATGGACGGAGGGGGATGAAGGTGAGTCCTTTGCTCGTTCATCCCCAGTGAGAGGAAGGTCTGGAGGGATGATGAAAACTAGGCAGGGCTGGGAGCTGGGATCTGGTGTGGGTGTGGAGCTGAGGGTGGGGACGGAGCCAGTAACTGGAGTGGATGTGACGATGGGGGGAATGGAGGTGGAGTCATGAGCAGGAGTGGTGCTCCCCTCAGGGTTCTGGCGGCCGGGAATGGTGACAGTGGGATATGTGGGCGGTGTGTCAGCAGAATGCAGGTGAGTGGCGTTGGTGGGGGCGGAAGGGGTGGCAGACACGGCAGTACGGGTGGCGGAAGTCACTGAGCGTGTGACATCAGTGATGATGTGGGGGCGGAAGTAATGTCACATGTGATGTATGAGGATTTGTGAGGGGTGGAAGTGCTTGTGGGAGTGGCCATGGTGGCGGAAGTGACATAATCAATCAGCATGGGGGTGGCAGCTGCACCAGCCGCATGGCTAATGGAGTCCGAATAGTTCCAGAGGCCGGGGAAATCTTCTGGAATGTTTGAGGAGTGCTGGTTATGGAGGTGGATAGATAAAAGTTTGTTGTACTTAGTTTTTGATGTTTGAGATGGAGTTGAAATACTGTTTGTTGAGAGTATGAATTCTCCTGAAGTTGTAGTACAGAGTGGGTCCTTTGCAATTCTGAGAGTGTGTGGCCCTCAGCTGAGGCAGGGCTGACTGTAGAGAGGTTAGGTGCCGGCGCATTGCTGCAAGCGTGGAGCGGAGGATCTTGAAGGAGAACTGTTGGTGGTGTTTTTGAATCTGTAGTCTGTACTGTTTGTCCTGTTCGGGTCAAAACTCAGCTGGTTTAAACGTGGCCTGGAGTCCGTGTGGGGTGAGTTGGTTACGGAGGCAGGCACTGAGGAAGCAAATGTGGCTGTGGTAGCGAGTTTGTTTCAGGACATGGTTGAAGAGCTTCAGGGCAGAGGAAATAACCAGGGAGTTGCAGTGGGAGAGGGACTCCCGAGATTCTTGTAGAGAGAGGAGGAAAACTTCTTCAAGACAGGCTTCCTTGCAAGAGGATTCGCAGTCGGGTCTTGTTCCTTGTAGAAGGCAGACAGGCATTGGTGAGACTTGATTTGGAGATGCCGGTGTTGGACTGGGGTGTACAACGTTACAAATCACACAACAGGTTATAGTCCAACAGGTTTAATTGGAAGCACTAGCTTTTGGAGCGCCGCTCCTTCTTCATCACAACCTCCTGATGAAGGAGCGGCGCTTCGAAAGCCAGTGCTTCCAATTAAACCTGTTGGACCATAACCTGGTGTTGTGTGATTGGTGAGACAGTAAAAGTGGAAAAGTTTCTAATCTCCTGACCTGCTCTTGTCGTCACAAGTTGAGTTCAGTTTCTGGTGACTGGTTGCCCTCAGCATGATAATGTCGATTCAGTGACTTGTAATGCTTCCGATTGGATGGCGATGGTCATTGCTCGACGCCTAGTCAAGTAATATTTACATTATGCGAGCATTTATGCAATCAACTATGTATTGAATCTGGCAGTTTATCATCTTTATTTCATGTCTTAGAATTCTGACAGTGCAGAAAGAGGCCATTCAGCCCATCGAATCTGTGCTGACCTTCGGAAGTGGACCATTTCCTCTACCCTAACCCTGTAACCCCACATTTACCTAACCTGCATATCTTTGGATGGAGAGGAATCTGGAGCACCCTGTGGAAATCTAAGTAGATGCAAGAAGAACATGCAGACTCCACATGGACAGTCACCCAAGGCTGAAATCTAATGTGTTCCTGATGCTGTTAGGTAGAAGTGCCAACCACTTTACATTTGTGGGTTTCAGTGCTGCATGATGACATCAACTGTTTATGTTGTCCATTGCAGAAAATAAGTGGAGTAGACTCCATAACATTTTATTGAAAGCTCCCACAGGCTGTTTGTGTAATTGTGTTCTATAGAAGTCTTGCATTGACTGAAGCCTTGAATTAATTGAAATGCTTCTAACTTCAAGATCCTAATTTTAATGCTTAGTGTGAAATCGAGTAAAATATTGGCTGCGACATGGAAGTAATTTCAGTTCTTTTAATGCTGATGTTAAATGTTTTTGGCTGCTCTAGTTGTCTGGTTTGTTTCTGAAAATGTTCTGCATTTTCCCAAAGAACATTCGTTCAGAAAGGTAGTTCTGGATACTCATCTATTTCTTCAAAAGTCTATAAGTTTAATTGAAATTTGCGGTTCATCAAAAAAAACATAAACTTTTATTATTTTTAATCTGATGAAGTTGTCACAAATCAAATATTTATATAGTTATTTAAGTATTTAAAGATCTGAGAGGAAAGATTGTACTGGCAAAGTCATCAAATAATTATCTGGAGTGACTGTTTAATTGATATTGCATTCTATGTTACAATCACATTTTTACCATGCAAGTATTTAGGAAATGGAGTATGGTTCTGAATGTTTGACAAGAACGTGCTTCTATGTGCCCTGTCAATTTTGCAGCTGCTTTCGGATGGTTATTTTGATGGTATTGCACAACAGTTGTTCCATGTTCTGTAAAGTCATCAATCCAGCGATGGTGATAGAAATTGAAAGGGAAAAAGAAGATGAGATGTTGGAGGTAGGATCATGTTGGAGATAATAGTGAATAATCCATTGAATGTTAGAAGCAGTTAGGGTGGAGGTCAAGGACAAGGAACTCTCTAATGCGGTCTGAAAAGGCTGGAAAAAAGTGAGAATAGACATGCAGGAATATAATTCAGGGCTTTGCTTACCATGATGGATGGCAGCCTATATTGAAGAAAAGGGGACACATTCTGGGAACACGAGTATTAAATTTGGTGTTGCCAGAACAATTGGCTGGAGTCTATAGAGGAAACAGCGAGGGGAAGAAGTGTGATTGATGTAACTGAGAGTCAGTGGGCTTATTCAAGACGGATTATGTGAAGATCAGAGAAGGGTGGAAATTAGAAGCAAAATTGATTTAAAAGAAAATTCTGATTTCTGAGGAACAAGAAGCAGACAGTGGGCACTGGGAAAAAACTAAAGTAGGACTGGGGTCAAGAATGTTTAACATATTCAAAGAAGAGCAAATATTACCATGTCAAAGTAAATTTTAAATGACCACTGGAGCTGTTTTGCTGACAGCATTTGAGGTGCATTCTTAAAATTTGAAGAAAGCAGTTTGTTATGGATTAGGCCAGATCCCCCTCAAAACATTTCAAGAAGGTAGCCCAGACCCTAACTTTTCTAGTTGTTTCAAGCAGGTGTAAGATGTATATTCTATTTCAGTCCGTTTACTCCTGCCACTGAATGCCTCTGTTTCTCATCCAAGTCTCAACCATGCGTCAGCAATCGCGTTTTCTTGTCCTGCCACATGCACAATGTTCAAATTGAATGGCGGTAATAGCAGGCTTCATGGAAACAGTCTAGAATTTTTGTCTTAAAATTTCTCCAAAAACTTCAGTGGATTATGATCAGTGTATATGATTGTCTCAGACACATTACTGGTAACATAAGTGTTGAAATGTTGTAACACCAATGCCAAGAGAAGTCTCTTTCTCAACTGTCGAATATTTCTGCTGATGACTCTTCAGTTTCCTGGAGAAATACCCGATAGGTCTTGTTTTCTTCCTATCAGAGCACAGCACCAATACCCACAACACTCACATCGATAGCCACCTTAAATGACTTCACATAATTAGGTGTGGCTAACACTGGGGCAGTGGTTAACACAGCTTTCATGCTGTCAAACGCCTTCTGACAGTCTGCCATCAGCTGAAACTTCTTTATTTCTTTGGTATTTCAGTGAGTGGAGCAGCTACACTGCTAAAATTTGGTGAGAATTTCCTACAAAATCCGGTCAATCCCAGGAATCATAGTACTGTTCTCTTTGTCGATGGTATGGGAATCTCCCCAATTACCTTTGTTTTTGCATGTTGTGGGGCCATGTGTCCATGTCCAGTAACATGGCCCAGGAAAGTGACTTGGGCTTTGGCAAATTCACGTTTAGCTACGCTTATGACCAAGCCTGCCTCCTGAAGTCAATTGAGCAATCCTGATAAGTGTGGCAAATATTACTTCCATGTGTGACTAAAAATCACCAGGTCATCTATATGAACTACACAATTGGGTAATCTATAAATTACCTTATTGGTTAGTCTTCGAAATGTGGCTCGTGCACTTTTCGTACTAAATGGCATGACTTTAAACTGATACAGTCCATTTGACATTATGAAAGTCGAAATTGACTTGGCTCTTTTGGACAAAGATACCTACCAGTACCTCTGAACAAGTCCAGTTTAGAAATATAAGTCGCTTGTCCCACCTTTTCCATATTTGGAAGACTGTGTTGAATTGGATATGCATCAGTCTTTGTAACTGCATTGACTTTGCGATAGTCAACCTATAACCATTAGGTACCATCTGGTTTGGCACCATTACTATGAGTGAGCTCCAATCACTGCAACTCATTTTGATTATGTCGTCTTGGAGCATGTATCCAGTCTCCTTTCGAACCTGTGCCAACTTTAGAGGGTTAAGCCTATAGGAATGTTGCTTAATAGGAACAGCATTTCCTATATCTACATCATGCATAAGTAGGTTAGTACTTTCCAGCTTATTTCCATCTATTTCCCCTTGCAATAACAATTACTCTCTGAGGTCATTTCAATTTTCCTTTAAATAGTTCATCCCAGTTTTTGACAACTCCTTGTTGTCCAATTTAATTTGAGGACTGTCCAATTCAAAATCCTTTCAACTTGGTTCTCCCCTCTGTGTTGTAACCAGTAACAGTCTTGTTTTGCTTTCCTTCCCTATCCAAATACCTTTTGAGCATATTCTCATGACATACTGAGATTTCTTTCTGTCTGGTGTCCTTATCAAATAGTTCACTGTACTACATTTTCTTTCGACTTGATAAGGTCCACTCAACCTTGCTGTTAAAGGTTCACCTATCACTGGAAGTAACACTAACACTGTCTCTGATAGCAAAATTGCGAGTTTTTGATTTCTTGTCTGCTTTCTGTTTCATTCTATGTTGTGATTTTTTAAAATGCTGTAAAGCCAACTCTCCACTCTATTTAATCATTCCATAAAGTCTGACACATAGTCCAAATATGTGGTCTATGAATTCTGACTCATCAATTTCTCCTTACACAATTTTAGCAGTCCTATCACTTCATGCCCAAAAACTAATTGAAATGGACTGAATTCATTCGATTTATTTGGTGCATATCTGATGGCAAAAAGTACAAATGGAATTCCTTTAATCAATTCATCTGGATAGTCTTTAACTATAAGCCCTTAACATGGTCTTTAATGTCTGATGCTACCTTTCTAGCACTACCTGCAATTCTGGATGGTACACAGGCGATTGAATAACTTCCTTGAATCATTTTGATGTAAAGTTTGACCCTTGATCTGATTGGATCTTGGCGGGTAATCCATACAAAGTGAAAAATTTGAGTAACGTTTCTATGATCCTTTTAGATGTGATATTGCATAATGAATGCTCTCTGGAAATCTAGTTGACACCATATTGTTAACAAAAACCGATTCCCAATTTTTGTTTTAAGTAGAGGCCATACGCAATCAATTAAGACTCTTATAAAAGGTTCCTCAAATGCAGCAATGGGTATTAAAGGTGCTGGTTTTGTTGCTGTCTGTGGTTTTCAGTTACCTGATATGTATGACATGTCTGGCAAAATTTAACTATGTCGTTGTGTAGTCCAGGCCAGTAAGAATGTTTTTGTATTTTAGCTTGGGATTTTCTTAACCCTAAATGACCTATTAGTAGTTCATGTGCTACCTGCAATACCACCTTTCTGTAATCCACTGGCAATACAACTTGACGAACGTCTGTCCATTTCTCATCTGCCTGAATATCTGATGGCCTCCATTTCCTCATTAAGATATCATTTTTAAGATAATAGCGCTCAGGGATACATCTAGATTTTTCTTCCTTATATGCTTTTTGATATAATTGCTTTACTTTCTCAACTTTCTGCTCTAATTCACTTAATTTATCTGAGCTAAAACTGTCTACTTTGTCACCCATCTGCTCCTGTTTTACCAACCATCTGATCAAACAGAGTCTCTGCTAATTCTCTTTCAAATTTCTTATCCATACTCTTTGATCTCTCCTGTTTCAACTGGTGACTTTGTGATCTCGTTACCACAATCAGGAAAGAACCCAAGATATGCTTCTTGTAATAGCTCAGTTGCCTTACTCTCCACTGCCTTTTCAACCACAGTTGACAGCACTCTTACCTGTGAACCAGCTATATGGTTAGCAAGGATAAATTGTATTCTTGGAGCTGAGAGTTTTTCCAATACTAGATTAGAGTGGTGCTGGAAAAGCACAGCAGGTCAGGCTGCATCCGGGGAGCAGGAAAATCAATATTTTGGGCAAAAGCCCTTCAGGAATGAAAGCAGGGAGCCTCCAGGCTGGAGAGGTAAATGGGAGGGGGCTGGGGCTGGGGAGAAGGTAGCAAATAGGTGGATGGAGGTGGGGATGAAGGTAATAGGTCAGAGAGGAGAGTGGAGCAGATAGGTGGGAAGGGAGATTGGCAGGTAGTACAGGTCATGACGATGGTGCTGAGCTGGAAGGTTGGAACTGGGGTAAGGTGGGAGGGGAAATGAGGAAACTGGTGAAGACCACATTGATGACCTGGGGTTGAAGTGTTCCAATGATGAGGCGTTCTTCCTCCAGGCGTCAGGTGGTAAGGGAGTAGTGTTGGAGGCAGAGCAGTTCCAGAAGCCGGGGGATCCTTCTGGAATGTTTGTGGAGTGCTGGTTATGGAGGTGGGTATATAAAAGTTTGTTGTACTTGTAGTTTTCTCTTCAACCCGGAGGCTCCCTGCCTTCATTCCTGATGAAGAGCTTTTGTCCGAAACATCGATTTTCCTGCTCCTTGGATACTGCCTGACCTGCTGTACTTCTCCAGCACCACTCTAATCTAGACTCTGGTTTCCAGCATCTGCAGTGCTCACTGTTGTCTAGTTTTTCCAGTACCCCTGCTACCACTTCCCCACTTTCCATTGGACGCTCTAACATCACTGTGCATAATTAAGCATTTTTGTCTCACTGTGAAATACCATTACTAGCACTTTCTCTGGAAATATTGCTTCAGAGGTACATATCTCCTCATATTTCAGCATTAGGATTGAGAGGATCCTGTATGTCTTAATATTGTAACCTCTTTACCTGCTGCTCCTGGCCTATGTGAGTAAACTTAACCTTTGCAAATATATGGTTTAAGAAGATCTGGCACTTCCTACGTCACCAACCTCCGATCAAGTTCTATGTTCTTGTGCAGCTTCTTAGCCTCTACTGTTCTTTCCATTACCACTCCATCAAAATTCACTGTCCTGTTTTCCTCTAACTGTCTTCGCAGTGCTTTTCCTCACCCACCAACACTGATTTCATGTGGCTTATTTTATTATAGTGAAAACACCAGAGCTTTTTAACTTCTCTTTTCCCTTAGAGTTTCCTTTTTACCCTGTGGTAAGTTGCCCTTATGATCTTCACTGAGATCTACTTTTTTCTTACCAAGTGAGAATTTCGCTTTTCCCCAATTTCCATCCCTAATGGATTGAAATTAACCTTGGGAGCCAAACTTTGATTTATGAACCAACTCATAATTGTCAGCCATTTCACCTACTAGTCTTGCTGTTTTAACTTTCTGCTCTTCCACATGAATTCTCAGTACTTCATGAAGTGAATTTTTGAACTTCTCTATCCTTGTCTAAGTACCGATTTCTAATGTTCAAACTCTGTCTTTCTTCCTTTCTTCTCTCTTTTTCCCTTTCTCTCTTTTTTCCCTTTGTTCTCTTTTTCTGTCTTTTTGAACTTCCTCTGCTTTTAATTGTAATTCAAATGGTTTCATTTCTTCTCTGTTTGCTTCTAACTCAAGTTGCTTCATTTTCAATAGAATTTTAGCCATCTCCGAAGATTCTGATGGCGTCTCTAGCAAGTTTAAGGGCTGAGCTATTGCTGAAATTGCCCCTCCTTTCCTCACAGAAGGAGGTAGCTCCAAATTAAGCTTGACTGCCAATTCCAGCAGTTTTGACTTGTTCATCTTTCGGGGCTTTACAAAAGTCACTTCTTCTACCCTCAGGCATTTTAAGAAGATAGCTTCGACCCAACTTCTCTAGTTCCTTTATGCAGATGTATGGTGGATATTCCAGGAGTGATGCAGCTGGTCAAACCAGTCAGTTTTAAACCAAACAATTTATTTACAGACGACCAAATGAAATGTAAGCAAAAGAAAACACAATTTAGTATAATAACTATTTGAAAGCCCAACCGATACAATAGCCCCCACAACTTAACAAGGAACTGTTCCGATTTCCTGCAATATCCCATAAACGCATCCCTTGGCAAAAAGGTAAATTTAAACACAGGTTCTTTTAGGAGAGATGTTAGGAAATCAGCCAGAAAACCTCTGAATCAGGGAACCTTTTCCCCCAACAGCTTCTTGGGATCTTCAGTTAAAACTAAACCAAACTAGAAAAATCCCTGAGCTGGGAGAACTGGCCACTCCCCTTTCATCGTACAACTGTTTCTTTAAAAAAAACCCTGAAGGCCTCCACTGATTGTTGAGTTAGGCTGTATCTGTTCGCAGTTATTTGAGTAGCCAGTTCAGACATATCTGCATCTCTGGTTTTACAACCCCTTGAGAAAAACCAAGGGCAAAATAACCTTGTTAAAGGAGCAGCATCATCACAAATTTTACCAAGCTGTAGAAACACTTGAATTTCCTACCATCACAGTTGAAGTGAGTCCATTCTTTGGCTTTATCAGATTACATCAGGCCTGGTGCAGGACTAATCAAATGTGCTGACATTTTCTTTAATGGGACCTTATCAACTTTGTCTCATTGTAGACGTGCTGACATAGGCTGAGGATTGGATTATGATCTGGAGAGGGGAAAAGGTGGATGTTTATTTTAGGGATCCATGTGGAGTACTGCTACAGGTTTGGTTCCTTTCCAGATAAACCTTCACCAATGCTTACTGTCTTTGAAGAGTCAGCCGAGTTTATACATTCTATTTTCAAATAATCCACAATGTTCTATAACTCATCCGAATACTGCTAATAGATAGTTTGTATAGGTTTCTATAACAAAGTAGATTAAGTATAAAGACAGAGGTTAATATTTTTGGTTTGTGATTAAATATTTGTGAATTTGCTTGTTTCATTTTAGATTTCCAGGATTTTCATCATCTTTAAAATTACTTCCTTAATAGTGTTTCAAATCACTGAATATCTACAATTCAATATTTATAAGGAGGTTTATTGAATCTAATTGCAAAATGAAGTGATGAGATCGATGTGCCATTAGTTAGGATTTTCATTACAATTGTTTTCCTCTTGAGTTGAATGTTCTACATTTTTAAAAATATGGCTGTTTACTTCATAATTTTGTCAGGTTTTTCTGTTGCCTCTACAGGGAAACCAAGCAGCATAGAACAGCTCGATCGGATCCTTCTTTCTGGTGTATTTAGTGTTCGGAAAGGCAAGACTCAGTTGCACAAGTGGTCAGAACGTCAAGTCATTCTCTGTGGTACCTGCTTAATTGTGTCTTCAGTGAAGGAGTGCCAGATGGGAAAAATGCACGTTCTTCCTCTTACTGGAGGCAAGGTGAGAAACCATGTTTATTTTGATGCTGGTATTGTACAGTTTTCTGTGCCTCAAGTCAGGCTTTGTGACACTTCCTGTACAGTTATGTGTTGTTTAAAGGATGTAACACTACTGAGGAATATTTGGTGGCCTCCAAATTGTGAATGAGTAAGCAGGAGAGACGATTAAATCTGCAGGGAAGTGATGACAAGCCTATACTGTGTTGCTATTGGGGACCTCAGTTATCTAAATATTGATTGTTGTTATGTTACCACAAAAGAAAAAGGAAGGGTTGAATTTCTGAAATACATTCAGGAGAACTCCCTTTACTATGTTGTCAGTCCAACTAAATACAAGGCATTGCTGGATTTGGCACTTTGGAATGAGAAGTCAGTTTGACCAAATATCTGTAGGAGAGCATTGTGTAATAATAATCATACTGTTACATTAGTAACAGAAATGAGCAAGGAACAAGAGAGCACAAACTATTGGGGAAGAAGTTGATTAGATAGAATTGGAGTAAGGGAGAACTCAACACTTTCTAAATCAGGGTAACACTGAATACATGTAATATGGAAATATAATGTTGTGTTGATAACAGGGATTTGGCTGAAAGAAGGGCAGGGTTATAGAGGTTTATAAAATCATGAGGGGCATGGATAAAGTCTTGTCCCTGGGGTGGGGAGAGTCCAGAGCAAGAGGGGAAAGATTTAAAAGGGACCTAAGGGGCAACGTTTTCACGCAAAGGCTGGTGCATGTATGGAATGAGCTGCCAGAGGAAGTGGTGGAAGCTGGTACAATTGCAGCATTCAAAAGGCATCTGGATGGGTATATGAATAGGACGGGTTCATAGGGATATGCGCCAAGTGCCGACAAATGGGCCTAGATTAGGTTAGAATATCTGGTCAGCATGGATGAGTTGCACCGAAGGGTCTGTTTATACGCTGTACATCTCTATATGACTCTGACTGGGCATCAACTATTTCTGGTTGAAATACTGCAGAAAGAGGATGCCTCGGAGGATTCAAAGACAAAATTGATTCGGTTATACCGAAGGAACAAGAAAGGTACAATCACATTGCTTGGTGTAATCTAAAGTCCACAAATTAGTAGGAAAGTTGTAGAGGAATAAATTTCTAAGGATATTATAGCGAGATGGAAGCGTTATTGAATAGATATATTGGTGTGACTTAACGCTACCACTATCTTAGTCCGTATTCAGGTAAAGGGCAGAGAGGAGCAAATGTTCTTAAATTTGTATTTTGGAAAAATTCCTACATCAGTATATGTCTAACCCAGTAAGAAACAAGGCATGCTGGGCCTGATTATTGGGATTGAGATGAGCCAAATTGATCAATGTCAGTTGTGGGGGACATTTAGGGAATATTAATCACTCCATCATTAAGTTTTAGGATGATGATTGAAAAGGATAATGGACAATCAGAGTAAGAATAATTAATTGAGGAAAACCCAATTTCACTGGGGCAAGAATGGAGCTGGGCCAGATAGACAGGAGTCATAGAGATGTACAGCATGGAAACAGACCCTTCGGTCCAACCTATCCCAACCCAATCTAGTCCCACCTTCCAGCACCCAGCCATATCCCTCCAAACTCTTCCAATTTATATACCCACCCAAATGCCTCTTAAATGTTGCAATTGTACCAGCCTCCACCACTTCCTCTGGCAGCTCATTCCATACATGTACCACCCTCTGCGTGAAAAGGTTGTCCCTTAGGTCTCTTTTATACCTTTCCCTTCTCACCCTAAGCCTATGTCATCTAGTTCTGGACTCCCCGACCCAGGGAAAAGACTTTGTCTATTTATCCTATCCATGCCCCTCATAATTTTGTAAACCTCTAAGGTCACCTCTCAGCCTCCGACGCTCCAGGGAAAACAGCACCAGCCTGTTCAGCCTCTCCCTATAGCTCAAATCCTTCAACCCTGGCAACATCCTTGTAA
>NC_057726.1:33656132-33709111 GCF_004010195.1 Chiloscyllium plagiosum
CTCAATTTCTTTAGTCATCAAGCATTCCCTGTACCTACCAGCCTTCCCTTTCACCCTGACAGGAATATACTTTCTCTGGATTCTTGTTATCACATTTCTGAAGGCTTCCCATTTTCCAGCCGTCCGTTTACCTGCGATCATCTGCCTCCAATCAGCTTTCGAAAATTCTTGCCTAATACCGTCAAAATTGGCTTTTCTCCAATTTAGAAACTTTTAGATCTGGTCTATCCTTTTCCATTATTCTCTTAAAACGAATAGAGTTATGGTCGCTGGCCCCAAAGTGCTCCCCCACTGACACCTCAGTCACCTGCCCTGCCTTATTTCCCAAGAGTAGGTCAAGTTTGCACCTTCTCTAGTAGGTAACATTCACCTATTAAATCAGAAAAATTGTCTTGTACGCATTTAAGAAATTCCTCTCCATCAAAACCCTTAACACTATGGCAGTCGATGTTTCGAAAGTTAAAATCCCTTACCATAACTACCGTATTATTCTTAAAGATAGCTGAGATATCCTTACAAGTTTGTTTCTCAATTTCCCTCTGACTATTAGGAGGTCTGTAATACAATCCAAATAAGGTGATCATCCCTTTCTTATTTCTCAGTTCCACCCAAATAACTTCCCTGGATGTATTTCCGGGAATATCCTCCCTCAGCACAGCTGTAATGCTATCCTTTATCAAAAATGCCATTGCCCCTCTCTCGCCTCCCTTTCTATCCTTCCTGTAGCATTTGTATCCTGGAACATTAAGCTGCCAGTCCTGCCCATCCCTGAGCCATGTTTTTGTATTTGCTATGATAGCCCAGTCCCATGTTCCTAACCATGCCCTGAGTTCATCTGCCTTCCCTGTTAGGCCCGTTGCATTGAAATAAATGCAGTTTAATTTATTAGTCCTACCTTGTCCCTGCCTGCCCTGACTGTTTGATTCACTTCTGTTCTCAACTGTACCAGTCTCAGACTAATCTCTTTCCTCTCTGTCTCCCTGGGTTCCAGCCCCCACCTTACTTGTTTAAATCCTCCCAAGCAATTCTAGCAAATTTCCCGGCCAGTATATTAGTCCCCTTCCAATTCAGGTGCAATCCATCCTCCTTGTACGGGTCACTTCTACCCCAAATGAGATTCAATGATCCAAAAATGTGAATCCTTCTCCCATACACCAGCTCCTCAGCCATGCATTCATTTGCTCTATCCTCCTATTCCTGCCCTCACTAGCTCGTAGCACTGGGAGTAATCCAGATATTACTACCCTTGAGGACCTCTTTTTTTTTTAAATTTCTGTCTAACTCTCTGTAATCTCCCTTCAGAATCTCAACCTTTTCCCTTCCTATATTGTTGGTTCCAATGTGGACAGTGACCTCTTGCTGGCCCATCTCCCCCGTGAGAACATTCTGCACCCTCCCAGAAACATCCTTGATCCTGGCACCAGGGAAACAACACACCATTCTGCTTTTTCTCTGCTGGCCCCACAGAACGTCTGTATGTACCTCGGACTACAAAATCTCCTAACACAATTGATCTCTTGGAAGCCAACACACCCCTCGTTGCATTAGAGCCAGTCTCAATACCAGAAACTTGGCTGTTCGTGCTACGTTTCCCTGAGAATCCATCACCCACTACATTTTCCAAAGCAGCATACCCTGTTTGAAATGGTTATCTCCATAAAAGACTCCTGCCCTTGGTGCCGACCTCTCTTACCTTTCCTGGAGTTAACCCATGAACTGAAATTTGATGGAAAAAAGTAGCTAAACAATGGGTTACCTTCAAAGAAGATGTGGTTTGTATATAGTCAAGGAATATTTTCTCCAAAAGGAAAGAGATGGCAATCAAGATAAGTGTCTGGATGAAAAAGAGATAGCAATTAAAATAAAGAAAATGTGTGCTTATGACAAGTGTCAGTAGAGAATAAAATTGAGAACCATGCTGCAAAATGTTCAGAAGAATAATGAAAATGCAAATAAGCGAAGCAGAAAGGAATGCGTAAAAAGACCAACAATGAACATGACGGAAATTGTAACGTCTTCTAAAAGTCCATAAATAGTAATGGCGTAGTAAAAGGAAGAGTAGGGTCATTTAGAGACCAAAAAGGAGATTTACACACAGTAGCAGTGGGCATAGCTTGGGTATTAAATGAATATTTTGCATCTGCCTTTACCATGCATGTAGATACTTCCCAGTTCATGTTGACAGAGGAAGCGACTCAGTCACTACAAGGGTTCAAAATTGATGATGAAGGTAGTAGAGGGCATCCAGGAGATCTGGGTTCAAGTCCCACCTGCTCTGAAAGCTTGCAATGCTATCTCGGAGGGCTCTTCTGGCGCAGAGTTGGTGTCCCTACCTGAGCCAGGTTCAAGGCCCACCTGGTCCAGGGGTGTGTCATAACATTTCTGAACAGGTTGATTAGAAAATATTTCTGAGAGCACATATAACAAGGATCAGCTGAGGTGTTGTGATATTAGTTAGCAGACGCTGGTATATCCTGTGAATACACCTACTAACAAAAAAAAAAATGACTTGGTTATTTCACTATCTGGCTTTGATCCCTTAACGTGGAGGTACATAAACACCTGGGGATTCATGTGCTTAGAACTTTAAATGTGGTATTATATGTTGGAGTAGTTCAGAAATCATGTGAGATTTAGGTTTCATAAATAGAGGAGTTGAGTACAAAAGCAAAAAAGTTATGCTGAACCTTTATAAAACTCTAGATAAACCACAACTAGTTTGACATCCAGTTCTGGTCATCAGGGTGAAAGCCCTTGAGCACAATAAGAGATTTGTCAAAATGATTCCAGGAATGAGAGAGTTTAACTCCAAGGTTGAGGCAGGAGAATCTGGTGGTGATCTCTGTAGAGCAAAAGAGATTGAATAAGGTTATATAGAGTGAACAATACTTTGATAAATTTAGAAAAGGAAAGTGACGAGGAATTGTTTCCATTAGTAGCTGGTAAAAGGTCTACGAGACCCAAATGTTAGGTTCTTGGCATATGATTCAAATGTGATAAGAGGAATAAATTTATTTATACAGTGAATGTTGAGCTTAGAACGGGCATTCTCATGGTGTTGGATGCTGAGATGATTGATTCAAAAGGAATTTGGATAGTCATTAAAGCAATAAACTTGCAGGGCAGTGGGGATAAAACAGGGAACTGCAACTGGAACTGAATGGATAACTCTACAGAAAGCTGGGATGGTCCCATCGCCTCCCACTGTATGGTAATGATTCATAAATCAGCTGATGTGAGTAAATGTTATTGGAACAGAGTTTGAAAGATGTGCTTCCAGCAGTTGTGGCGTACCTGACCTAGGAGTATTTGTTGAGATAATGTGGGGGAAGTTTTACGATTGTCATTCAAACTTCAGGTTGCAGAACATTCACTTCTGAGTCATATGGTCAGAAGTTCAAGTTTCACTTCAAAGACTTGAGCATTTAATTTCAGCTGGCACTTAAGATGCAGTGTGAAGTCCTAAAATATCTGATTTTCTTTCAGCTGTGATATCAAACCAAGGCCCTGTTTGTTCCGTAAAGTTAGCATAACATCTCGACATCATACTGTTTTGAGGAGAACATGAGTTTTCCTGGCTTTCTAATCACATTGTAACTATTTACCTGCCTCACTCGCACATCTTAACCAATCAACAGCTTCCCTGTACACGCATGCGCGCACACACACACACACCCTCTCATGACTTACCTGTTCATTAACATTCAAAGACTGGACCTTTAAACTTGCCATAAAACAGGCAGTGCTATAAAATGGGGTGTGTCTGGTCTTTCAGCAACTTTTCTCTGCACTAGTAGAATTCTACAGGATAAAGCTGGTTGCACATTTCTTCTTTAACTGGATGAGAAGTTACTGGTAGAAAGGTGCAGCAGCATCAAATTTGAGTTACCTTTGAGTGCAGTGGCAATTTGCTGGTCATTGCTGCTGCTGCTGCCTGGTAGATTACGCCATTGCTATCTTATGGAAAATTAACAAGTTTTTAACTTCAATTTCAGTTACAAAAAATTCCACACTGAAAAACGAAGGAATGACTCCATACTGTTAACTGTGAAATTTATGGCAGAAATTTCGTTAGCTAATGTGCTAATTAACATAATCTCGTGCAGCGACTTCATGGTGTTGAAGTAATTCAGTGGTGAACTAACCAGCAAAATGTCATTAATGTGAAGTGATAATCCAAATAAAGTTCACTTTCGTCCAACCAGACTACAGAGCTGCTCTCTCATCAGGGAGAGGTGACTGGGTTAATCTGAGGGTCACCACGCTTTGGTTAGGGGAAAGGTTGAGAATGTTGAATCTTTCATTGTAAATTTGGCTGGTTTGGAAATTGAGCCCAATGTTGGTATCATTGCATTGCAAATCAGTTGTCCAACAAACCCAGCCTACAAATATTTTTAAGAGAAGTGAAACTTATAATGTTGATGTTGAGAGTGTCTTGGGACTACTTGTATAATGCAGAATGCAGACACAGCAAGCAGTTAGGAAGGCAAATGCCATGTTGACCTTTTAGTACAAGGCGATTGGAGTATAAGAATTAAGACAGTTGTTACAGTTGTACAAAGATTCCACATTTAAAATCAGAGTTGAATTCCAGAAAATTGTAACTTTGATTCCTATGGGAAACCATAAAGTCATTTTGCAATGTAAAGCCAGAATTATGTTTCCAAGTTCAATTTTTGCCCAGAAAAGCCAGTGTAAAAGTTAAAATACAATCCTATAAATATGTCACACTCCATATTTTATCCAAAATAATGTACAATACAGTACAAGGCTAAGTAAAGAAAGCAGACCTTATTGCCGAGATGTCTCTCTAGAAATTTACTGTACAGGTACAGTTCAGCAAAGAATACTTTTAGAAAACCAAGTCCACAGCAGTTTCTTTACTAGTTTGGGTATAAACAGTAGAAAACGTTTTTAAAAAGATTTAATATAAAGTTTACTTCAGCCACTGAGTGGAGGACTGTTTTGAAAACTATTACGATCTTCAACTGCAGGCCCACACACACTGGCACCAACTCCAGGAGTACAATCTGGAGGTCTTGCTGATGAAGCAGATTGCATCCTCCTTAAAATTTGCAGTGATGTGATGTGAGAGGCTCAATGACACAACCAGGAAGTAAGGGATGTTAAAATTGGGAATGGCATTTTAAATGAAGAATGACACAAAATAAATAATTTTAAAGTGAAAGATTTAATATGTGCAAAACAAATATTTCCTGTACGGATCTTTGGGGAGACTGCACCTGGTATACTGTGCCCAGTTTTAGTTTCCATATTTAGGGAAGCATATGCTAGCATTGGAGGCACTACTGCAAAGGTTCATCAAATTATTTCATAAATGCAACAGTTTCCCTATTATGAGCTGAGTACACAGAATCTTGTTTCTTTGGAATTTAGAAGGATAAGAAGAGTTTAATTTAGGTAAGTGTGAGGTGCTGCATATTGGGAATACAAATCTTAATAGGACTTATACACTTAATAGTAAGGTCCTAGGGAGTGTTGCTGAACAAAGCAACCTTGCAAAGCAGGTTTATAGCTCCTTGAAAGTAGAGTCGCAGGTAGATAGGATAGTGAAGAAGACATTTGCTATCCTTTTTTGGACAGAGTATTGAGTACAGGAGTTGAGAAATAATGTTGAGGCTGTACAGGACATTGGTTCGGTTACTGTTTTTAATATTGCATGCAATTCTGGTCTCGTTCCTATCGGAAAGATGTTGTGAAACTTGAAAGGGTTCAGAAAAGATTTACAAGGATGTTGCCAGGGTTGGAGGATTTGAGCTATAGGGAGAGGCTGAACAGGCTGGGGCTGTTTTCCCTGGAGCGTTGGAGGCTGAGGGATGACCTTATTCGAGGTTTATAAAATTATGAGGGGCATGGATAGGAGGGGCAAAGCCTGGGGTGGGGGAGTCCAGAACTAGAGGTCACATGTTTAGAGTGAGAGGTGCAAGATGTAAAAGAGACCTCAGGGGCAGCTTCTATATGCAGAGGGTAGTACGTGTATGAAATGAGCTGCCAGAGGAAGTGGTGGAGGCTGGTACAATTGCAACATTTAAAAGGCATTTGGATGGGTATATGAATAGGAAGGGTTTGGAGGGACATGGGCCGGGTACTGGCAAGTGGAATTAGATTGGGTTGGGATATCTGGTCGGCATGGATGAGTTGGACTGAAGGATCTGTTTCTGTGCTGTACATCTCTATGACTATGATGTGTGGAAGTGCGGGTGAAACTTTGATGGATGTGGAAGACTCTTTTGGGATCTTGGACAGATGTAGAGGGGGGGGAGTGATGGGGGGGGGGGAGGTGTGGACACAGGTTTTGCAATTCCTGCAGTGCCAGGAGGGGACAGTGGCTTGTTAAGGGGCATGGACCTAACCAGGTAGTCCTGGATGGAACAGTCTTTGCGGAAAACTAATAGAGGTGAGGAGGGAACTATATCCCTAGTGGTGGAGTCCATTTGTAGGTGGCAGAAATGTTGGCAGATGATGCGATTTATGCGGAGGTTGGTGGGGTGGAATGTGAGGACCAGGGGGCTTCTGTCCTTGTTGCGATTGGAGGGGTGGGGTTTGAGGGCAGAAGTGCGGGACATGGATGAGATGCATTGGAGGGCATCTTCAACCACATGGGAGGGGAAATTTCGGTCTTTAAAAAAAGATGCCATCTGGTGTGTTTTGTGGTGGAACTGGTCCTCCTGGGAGCAGATGCTGCAAAGGTGGAGGAATTGGGAATATGAGATAGCATTTTTGCAGGAGGTAGGTGGGAGGAGGTGTAATCTAGGTAGCTGTGGGAGTCAGTGGGTTTGCAAACAAAAAGAAAATGCCAGTGTTGAGTTGGTCCTCATGGATGGAGATGGAGAGATCTAGGAAGGGGAGGGAGGTGTCAGAGATGGTCCAGGTGAATTTAAGGTCAGGGTGGAATGTGTTGGTGAAGTTGATGAACTGTTTGACTTCCTCGTGGGAGCACAAGGTGGTGCCGATGCAGTCATCAGCGTAGCGGAAGAAGAGATAGGGTGTGGTACTGGTGTAACTCCGGAAGATGGACTGTTCTACATAGCCGACAAAGAGACAGGCATAGCTGGGGCCCATGCAGGTTTTTTTTTTGTTCTTTGGCTGCTTCGGACCAAGAAATATGATGAGGGTGAAAAATTAAAGTTGAGACCATGATCAGATTAGCCATGTTTTTAAAAAATAAGTTTGAAATATTCTGTCTATTCCTGCCCCTGTTTCTAATGTTGCTATGAATGGAGAGTGAGTGGAATATCTGTGAGCAAAAGCAAATGTACATCATTTAGCTGAATTTTAAGAGTAAGTGTGGAGGCAAGTTATTTGCACGACTCGAGGACCATTACTTGATGGTCACATTTAAGCATGCTATTTATGCTTTGAACATTTGGAAACAACATGCTGCTATTTGAAATTTGGAAAAAAAATACTGGATTTCCCTGGTGGTTCAGCTGAGTAAATTTGTATGTAACTTGGCCACACAGATCAGAAAAACACAATTTGTTCTCTGTCCTTTGCTGGATGTATTTCTATTTTCTCTTAATTTTAAAGAACTGACATGTTAAATATCCCATACTAGATTTTAAAAAAATATTAGTTTATTTTTCTATGTTAAGGTTTTTCTCTCTTTGTAGGTGGAAGAAGTAAAGAGAAGACAATACTGCCTTATGTTCAGCTCTGCTGGGCAACAAGGGCAAACATACTATGTCATCTTTGATTCATACCCAGAATACCTACGATGGCTCAGACAAGCTTCCAAGGTGCTGTATTATGGCAACTTATTATTTCCAATTATGTTTTACATAATATTGAGTGTTGTTTTGGGATTGATATAATAAAACAACTTTGAGTTAACTATAGGAATTGGAAGATTTTAAATCCTGTTTCTTTGCATAAACCTATTTTGCCAGTAAGGAAAGCATATTTATTTTTGTCTTTAAATGGGTGAAGGCGAATGTATTTGACGATCAAATTTCTAGAATTTAGATGTTGAATAAATGGGAAATAATTACATTGAATTACTACTGTTTCAATCAATATAGCTTTTAACATTTCACTTTTGAAGATTTCTAATTTTTATCCCTTTATTGACTCTATGAATTCCATGACACATTTGTTTGATTTAGATTGGTTAATTTTGGCACTTGTGTCACTTTGCCATTTTGAAGATCAATTTTAATGTCATTGCCAATTCTATTTTGTCTTGGGATAAACATTAATTTTCTCTGCATCCTTTTATTGTCAGGAGCTTGACTCAAGCCCTATTGTTTAAACTGAACCCAAGATAATTGCTAAATTAAGAAATTAATTTAGTAACAATGAGTTGGTAAGCATATTGCTTATGCTTGCTAGTTCTTTTACTATTTTATATGGTACCATTATGAATCATGGTGAAGATTTATGTGACCAAAACAATGGGCGTCTTCTGGGCTAACATAGTCTACCACTTACCTTAATTTTATATTGGTAGAAACTGCTAATTGTAGTTGAATTTGTGGCTGGAAACCTTCATTTATTATTTTTAAAAGCAGTTATCTCTGCAGATTTTGCTATTTTGGTGCAAAGAATTTGGTATTGCTTCAGCTTTCCTATTTTCTGAATGTTGGAAACAACAGCCCTGTACCTAATTAAACAGAATATCAAAGTAGTTTTTATTTCTCTGAAGCTGTTGCATGCCTTCATAAACTGTCGTTAGTCTTCAGCTTTTTTCCCAACATTTGTAGCTTCTCTTCCAATTCTTTGTTCAAATTAATGTTTACTCATCTCTTGTTGTGGAATTGCTTTAACAGCAATACTTTGTTTGTGGGAGAAAAATCTAACCTGCCAAGTTGTTATTCTGCAGTCAATTCTTAATTGTCAACAAAGTGATTTAAGAGATTGCCAACAGTAATATTAAACAGCAACAGTGACCTCCTCCATGATGCTCAACCTAGGTTCTGGCAGGGCTACCCAGCTCCAGACCTTTTGGAAGAAAAAGGTTAATAAAGGGCTAAAAATTAGAAGTCTTCAAAGAAACCCACATTGTGGTTCAAATGTAGGTAACAGTTACATTGAAAATGAGATTGCCTGCCCTCAACACCAAGGTATGATCTGTCTGAATGTGGTATCCATATAAAATCCTAGTGAACTTGAGTTCAGTAGCGTTGGGGGAAGACTCTCCACTGGCTGTAGCCATACTTGGCACACAGGAAGGTGGTTGTTGGAGGTGCTAGAGGAAACTAAGGAATTATTGACCAACGTCTATTGTCTGGAATTTGCTGGAGTCTCCAATTTGATAAATGAACACCTTGAAAGTTATTAGTTAATCAAAGAAAGTCAGCATGAATTGTAAAGGACAAGTCATGTTAGATAAACTTCATTGAATATTTGCAGATGCGACTAAAGAAATGTTTGGGAAAATGTCTATGAACGCTACTTATGCAGACTTTCTTTAATAATTTGATAGTGATTCCAGAAGAGACTGCGAGATAAAGTTGAAAAATTATTGCTAATTATTGACCAGATTATTGACTGAGCAGCAGGAGACAGAGTAGAGAAGGTTCTGTGACGATGACTGGTGATATCTGCTTTGAAGCTCAGGCATGATTTCATGAATGGCAGAGCTGGCTTTGAGGTGTCAAATGACCTACTTCTGCTTCTGTTTTCCTGTCATCACAGCCTCAGGATACCTGTGCAGAAGTACTTCAGCCATTCTCAACTGCTTCGTCAATGGCCTTCCTCCATTATATACTCAGAAATAGGGATGTTTGCAATACCTTTGGCAATCCTGGACTTTGTCCACTCCCATGAGAATGATTGACTAGGATTTGACTTCTAATTGGAATAGTTGTCTAATGCCTCTTTTGGGGAAAATGCCTTGCTGATTTGAATTGAATTTTTTTTGTTCAAGCAGTAGATTTCTTCATTGTACTAGTTTCAAACTTAGTATCCTGTCTCAAGTGCTCAAATGTCATACTATTTTAGCTGTTTTGTGAAAGAAACAGTGCTTACAATTGCATGCTATCTGGCTCGTGCTTTGCTGTTCATCTACTCATTACTTCTGATACATGCAATGTCTGTACTCACTATTACTTGTTGAGTTAGGTTTCTACCCCTGCTACAGCATGAAATAGCCATCATGAAAATCTCATCTTATGTTCTGTGGCTGAGAGGATATGTGTTATCCCTCTTCTTTTTTCCTTAGCCTCTTTGTGATTTTAAAGATCATTGACGTCTGCTTCCTCCTCTGATCCTTGTGCTCTATCCACATTTAGTCCCTGGGAGACAACTTCCAAAGCCATGCAATTGGGTACTACATGTGGAACATTGACAAAAACCAAGTTTCTTAACCCTTTCACTCTTGTCAGACTTTGCCTGAGCTATAGTTGCCGATGATGTACAGTTTCCTATAGTTAAATGTCAGGAAAACTGAGTCTTTACCTCTGGTCAGATAGTCCACTGTATCCACCTGCTATATGTCTCAATCTCTACAGTCCTACAACTCTTTGCTTTCCTCTGACTTTGGTCTGTTATACATCCCTTCATCTGCACGGAAAGCCAGGGCAGACAAATTGGGCCAGATGGCTTCCTCCTACAGTGTAGTAGTTCTGTGAAGGTATAGGATCTAGACATGATTGAGGTTTTTGTTGCTGGTACTATTGACTGCTGCAACTTCCAAATCAATGTATAACACCTATGGTTCCAAGTCACTGAGTGACATTGAAATTGTGTGTTTGGACATCTGTGAAGGCAAAATTGGACTCTATTCAACTGTAAAGCATAATTACAGCTTTGTGTAAACTAATATCTCTATTTACACAAAGGGAATGGTCACTTAGACAAGTTACCAGAGGGCTGTGGATATCTTTCAGCATTTGAGAAGATGGAATGGAAAATTATAACTTACATTAGATTTTACATGATATTTTTATACTTTAATCTATGAAGACCCTTACCATATGATTTATTTTTTAGGCCAGCAAATGTTTTTATCTTAACTGCAGTATACATACAACTTGCTATTTTAGTTAGCCTCTTTACAATAACCGGTGTCAACAAATTAACATTTGGCTTATTTGCAGGTTGTCTCTCAGAGAATTGGTACAGTTGATCTGTCATGTTATAGCCTAGAAGAGCTTCCTGAGTATCTCTTTTTCAGTCAAGATATCACACATCTCAATCTACGGCATAATTTTATGCAGGCAGATGCTGGACTCTGCAATCTTAACAGGTATTTGATATACTTGAGTGCTTTCCATTTGTTCCACACTTCAGTTGTTCCACGTTTCTCTCCTATTCTTAATATCTTGTACCTATGGGTGAAATGATGAAACCTAGTCAATGCTGTTAAAGTAGTAATATATGAATTAACTTACTGCACTATCCTATCTGAAGACTGATACATAGTTAAATGTTCACACTAAAAATAAGCAAATACAATGGAAAAGAACTAGTCTAAATTGCAGTTATTTTTCATAATTTGGGAATTTTAAAAAGACACATATTTTGAAGTATACTCATTGAGAAAGATGCTGGAATGCTACCAGAACTAGACATCCAGGTAGCACGGGGAAAATGAGGAATTGAAGGAAATTGTTTTTTGTAAGAAGATTACACTGGAGAAATTAATAGGGCTGAATGTTCATAAATCCCTGGATCTGATAGTATTCATTGCAGAATGTTGAGGTAGCTATAGAAATACTGAATCCATTCGTAATTATCTTCCAAAATCCTCTAGATTCTAGAATAATTACTATGGGTTGGAAGGTAGCAAATGTCACTCATGATTTAAGAAGGGAGGGAATGGTAAACAGGGAATCACAGACCTGCTAGCCTTATAGCAGTCATGAGAAAAATGCTAGAAACGCTTGGTAGATAATGACCTGATGCGGCATAGCCAATGTGGATTTGCAAATGGGAAATTGCATTTGACAAAACTTGAAATTTTTGAAGATGTTCCCATCAAAATTGATAAAGGAAAGCTGATATATGTAGTTTACATTGATTTTCAGAAAGCTTTTGCTAAACCCCCCTACAGAAGGCTGGTTAGAAAGATTACCTGTTATCCCACGTGCCTTAATATGCTGGCATAGATTAATGATTGGTTAAAGAAAGAAAAGGAGAATAAATGGGTCACTCTAGTATTGGCAGGCTGTAACTAATGGGATACTGCAGGAATTCATACTTCCACCTCAGCTGTTCACAATATAAACCAATTACTTGGAGTAATATTTCCAAACTTGTGGCAAACACAAAAAGCTAAGTGGGAATGTGTCTTATGACGAAGATGTACATTGGTTTCAGGAGGATTTGGACAGGCTTGGAGAATGGGCAAGAAGCATGCAGATAGAATGTAATATGGGAAAATATGAAGTTGTTTATTTTGGTTGACGAAACAGATGTGCAGAGTATTTCTTAATTGGTGGTCAGTTGGAAAGTGTAGATGTATAAAGGGATCTAGGTATCCTTGTCGATAAGTCACTGAAGACTAATGTGCAGATACAGTATACTGTTGTAAAGGCTAATGGAATGTTAGCCTTTATTGCATGAGAATTTGAGTACAGGTGTAATGAAATCTTGCTTCAATTCAGTTGTACGGGAGCTTGGTTAGATCATTTCTGGAGTACCGGTGCTGTTTTGGTCTGCTTATCTTAAAATATAGGTAAAAACAATGACTGCAGATGCTGGAAACCAGATTCTGGATTAGTGGTGCTGGAAAAGCACAGCAGTTCAGGCAGCATCCGAGGAGCAGTAAAATCGACGTTTCGGGCAAAAGCCCTTCATCAGGAATACAGGCAGAGTGCCTGAAAGGTGGAGAGATAAATGAGAGGAGGGTGGGAGTGGGGAGAAAGTAGCATAGAGTACAATAGGTGAGTGGGGGAGGGGATGAAGGTGATAGGTCAGGGATAGGTGGAAGAGAAGATAGGCAGGTAGGACAAGTCATGGGGACAGTGCTGAGCTGGAAGTTTGGAACTGGGGTGAGGTGGGGGAAGGGGAAATGAGGAAACTGTTGAAGTCCACATTGATGCCCTGGGGTTGAAGTGTTCCAAGGCAGAAGATGAGGCATTCTTCCTCCAGGCGTCAGGTGGTTAGGGAGCGGCGGTGAAGAAGGCCCAGGACCTCCATGTCCTCGGCAGAGTAGGAGGGGGAGTTGAAATGTTGGGCCACGGGGCGGTGTGGTTGATTGGTGCGGATGTTCCAGAGATGTTCCCTAAAGCGCTCTGCTAAGAGGCCTCCAGTCTACCCAATGTAGAGGAGACCACATTGGGAGCAACGGAAACAATAAATGCTATTGGTGGATGTAAGGTAAAACTTTGATAGATGTGGAAGGCTCCTTTAGGGCCTTGGATGGAGGTGAGGGAGGAGGAGGTGTGGGCACAGGTTTTGCAATTCCTGCGGTGGTAGGGGAAGGTGCCAGGATGGAAGGGTGGGTTGTAGGGGGGCGTGGACCTGACCAGGTAGTCATGGAGGGAACGGTCTTTGCGGAAGTCGGAAAGGGGTGGGGAGGGAAATACATCCCTGATGGTGGGGTCCGTTTGGCGGTGGCGGAAATGTCGGCGGATGATTTGGTGCGAAGGTTGGTAGGGTGGAAGGTGAGCACCAGGGTGTTCTGTCCTTGTTACGGTTGGAGGGGTGGGGTCTGAGGTGTGGGAAGTGGATGAGATGCATTGGAGGGCATCTTTATATTATTGTGGCAGAGTGTGCAACAAAGGGTGGCAAGACTGTCTTATGAAGAGAGATTGGGCAAACTGGATCTGTATTCTCTAGAGTTTCAAAGAATGAGAAGTAATCTAATTGAAACCTACAAAATACATAAAGTGTTATTTACCAGTTAGATACGTAAGATGTTTCCCCTGATTAGGGATTGTAGAACCGGGGGGAGGGGGGGGGGCACAATTTAAAAATAAGGGAAGTTGCTGCTTCGATCTGAGATGAGCAGAAATTATTTTACGAAGGGTTTTGTGAATCTTTGGAATCCTCTACCACAGAAGACTATGGAAGCGCTGTCATTATGTTTGAGGGAGAAATTGTTACATTTCTGATTATCAGTAACACCCAACGTTATGGGGATAAGTGAGTAAAAGGTGTTGAAGTGTTTGATCAGCCATGATCTTCTTGAATGACAGGACAGGCTGAATGGCCAACTGTTGGTCCCCTTTATTCTGATATTCAGTTGAAATCAACGTGCATAGAAATTGCAAATGACGTACAGACTTGAGCTATAAAGTTCCAGACTTTAACAAGTTATGGAGAACTTTTCTTAAAACTTTAAGAAAAACTTTAAGAAAACCTTAAAGAATCTAATCTATAGTCAAAGACTTGCATAAGGGGAAGTTCAGTTGAAAATTTTAGTCAAAAGTATATGTAGTTGTGTTTTATTGTGTTTTTCAATGTGAAAATATGAATGATCATCAAAGGTGATGTTTGTTTTCTATGATTCTGTTCCTTCATAGTAAAAGCTTTGTTTTAAACCATGACATCTTATAACTTCATTCTTTCAGGCAATAACGGGGGATTTTACATTTCCCTTAGCATGTTCATGGTCTTACTGGGGATTATAACCGCGTTAGTATTTTTTTAAAAAAGGTTTCCTTGCAATAACTTAACTATAAGAATTTCTTACATGACCTAAAGCCAATGCAAGCACCATAATTCACAGTGCATAGGGATATATTGAAAGGCGGAGATAATTACTGAAGTTTGTCAAACAATTTTCTCTCTCTCTCTCTCTCTCTCTCTCTCTCTCTCTGACATCACTCCCATCAACACATGTCCTTGAAACTAAGAATCACGTTTGAAAAGAAGTGCTATAGGAAAGTGACATATACAGTAATTTGGATGGTGTGAACAATTAAATATGTAGGAAACAGTGATCTAATTGCTTTGCGCAGATTACTACATCTAAAAGAATTTTGAAATCTCGTTTTAGTTTTTATATCTAGTTATGTTGGCATGGTAGTTCAGTGATTAGCACTGCTGCCTCACTGTGCAAGGAATTCAATCTCCGCATTGGGTCACTGTCCATGTGTAGTTTGTACATTCTCCCTTGTGTCTGCGTGAGTTTTCTCCAGGTGCTCCCATTTCCTCCCATAGTCCAAAGATGTGCAAGTTAGGTGGATTGTCCATGCTAAATTGTCCATATCATCCAGGGATGTGCTGATGACTTGGATTAGCTATCGTAAATGCAGGGTTACAGGGAAAGAGTGGGGGGGTGAGTCTGGGTGGAGTCCTTTTTGGAGGATCAGTGTGGACTCAATGAGCCGAATGGCCTGTTTCCATACTGTAGGGATTCTATGGATTGGGGTAGATGCATTTAGATTGGACAAAAATTAGAACATTGCAGATAGTAGAAATCAAATAAAAACATAAACAGTTCTGGAAATAGTAAGTAGGTCAAGCAACATCTGCAGAAATAAAAGGAGAGCCAACATTTTGGTTGTGGACCGTGAATACAAATTCGGACAGATGACAACAAATTGTGCATAATTAGCATAATTATTCTGAGTGTTTTTGGAAAGTCCTAGCGCTCTCAATTTTGCCACTAATTGGAATATTTGCATCTGAAAGTATAATTTTTTAAATGCTAGTTATATAATTTTAAGTGAAGAAAACCCATTACACTTGGCTGAGAGGTATATTCATTTTAAATGTCTATGAAAATGTTTCCCATTGGGACCCATTTAAGAAGCTTGAACCTTAACTGCATGCAGGACATCAGAAAGCGTGCTGAAGCTTGCTGTTCATGTTCTCTTATTTCATTCATAAAATGTATTCTGAATATGTATCTATATTTATGGCCAAAAATGGAGAACTGGAAGGTAGTAAATATTTGAATACTTTCTGGAAAGGTTTGAAGGGAACCCATGTGGCTTGTTAGAAATGTTATCAAATTTAATGTTAATTGTGTTTAATGTGATCCACCTGCAAATCTAATGTGGACCATTAAAGGAGATCATGGCTGAACTGTTGCCCAACTCTGTATACCTGCCTTTGGCCCATATCCCGTAATATCTTTGTTTAACAAAAAATTATCTATCTTAGATTTAAAACTAACAACTGATTCAGCATCCACTACAATTTGTAGATGAGAGTTTTGTATTTATCGCACTTAATGGATTATATACCAATGTCGAGTTATGCCGTTCGAATTTAAGAATGCGCCGGCTACATTTCACTGATTAATGAAATGTGTTATATCTAAACTGTCTAATTGTGCAGTAATTAATTAATTAATTATTTGACTGACATCATTGTATATAGTAGTACATGGAAAGAAAATTTGTTTGCACTACTACAGTCAGCTGGGTTGATGTTAAATCTAGCAAAAAGTGAGTTTGCAAAAGTCAGGTGACTTACTTGGGGCAGATTGTGGGACAAGGAACAGTTGTCATCCTGAAGGGCAAAAGTAAAAATTGTAGTTGACATTCTTGCCCATAAAACAAAATGGAAGATAATGGCATTTTTTTGGATTGGAGATTATGTGGATTTAAAGTTTTAACCTAGATTTAGTACAGGAACCATGCTATTAACTAATTTGTTAATTTAAAAAAAATGAATATGTGTGGCCTTCAAAATGCAAGGCAGCCTTTGAAAAGCCAAAAGCCATTTTAATAAATTATCCTATATTAATAGTGCTTAAGCTTAAGAAACCATTTTAATTAGCATTAGATGCTAGTGACTTTGGAATTGGAGCGGTACTCCAAGGCTGGAACAGAGAAACCCATGGCTTCTTTTTCAAAGAAGTTGAAAAAACATCAACAGAAATTCTCCACAATCGCAAAAGAGGCATTGGTAGTGTTAACAGCTGTTCAACATTTTAAAGTTTATATTCAATATAGACACTTTGCAACTGTTTTTATGAGCCAAAATTTCTTGTGATTTGCAGTAAGTTTTAAAAATGAAACTCCAGATTTTTTCAGATGGAGCTTAGATTTGCAGCCGTTTAACATAAAAGTTGTACATTAGCAAGTTTTGAGATTTGTAGCTCAGTTTGAGATTTTGGATGTAGGTTTGCTCGCTGAGTTTGAAGGTTCATTTTCAGACGTTTCGTCACCCTACTAGGTAACATCTTCAATGGGCCTCAGGCAAAGCACTGCTGAAATTTCCTGCTTTCTATTTATATGTTTGGTTTCTTTGGGTTGGTGATGTCATTTCCTGTAGTGAAGTCACTTCCTGTTCCTTTTCTCAGGGGGTGTAGATGGGGTCTAACTCGATGTGTTTGTTGATAGAGTTCTGGTTGGAATGCCATGCTTTTAGGAATTCTTGTGCGTGTCTTTGTTTGGCTTGTCCTAGGATGGATGTGTTGTCCCAGTCAAAGTGGTGTCCTTCCTCATCTGTATGTAAGGATACTAGTGAGAGAGAGTCATGTTTCTTTGTGGCTAGTTGATGTTCAATGTAGTGTTTGTTACAGTCCTTGCATAGTACTTTGTAAATGACATTAGTTTTGCTTGTTGTTTGTATAGGGTCTTTCAAGTTCATTAGTTGCCATTTTAGTGTGTTAGTGGGTTTGTGGGCTACTAAGTTGTACATATTTCTAGGGAAGAATTGCTGATGCCTTATCCTGAATGTAAACTGCCATGAATTTAAGAACATGACCAAAAGGCTGAATAATGAATAAGAATCTGATGAGGGGAAGAATGAATGGCTAAGAGTTTTGTGTTTTATTTTTCACCTAAGGGTTACTAGTCTTGTCATGAAATACATTTTCCTAAAAAATGACATTTCATGTTTTGAGGATGAAGACACGTTAGAACCCCTGCTGATTTTTATTATTTTTATTTTTGGTCTTTTATCAACTTTGAATTGTGAGCTGGAAATGGCTGGTGGATTTTTGGGCAGCTTGAGGTAAAAGGAAAAGAATAGACCAAACAAATTTTGAGGCCATGACTGGAGGCTAATTGCAGGCTGAGCCTTGATTAAAAAGATTCTAACAGACACTGATCGCGGGATGAGCATTGAGTTTAAACAGATAGCAGAAATTAATGATTAACACAATCAGTACCTAGAAATTGGTTCTGGCTAGTCTGGAAGAGATCCATTGTACAAGCAGATGGCAGTTTTCAAATGGTAGTTGAGGTCTTGGGATAAGTTGGTCAGTTTACCAGGAAGAAACCAGAATTCTTTTTTGAACTGTGTTGTCTGAGAAATGGTTCTGGGCTGCTCCTGACACAGCATGAAGATTTGAAATCTCTTTGCCTAATCTGCTGTATCAGCTTCTTGAAGCCCAAGAGTAGAAAGCTGAGTTAAAAGAATTGCTGCCTTTTTCTGGGTGCACTGAGAACATGACCCTGATCAATGTTTCAGAAAGAAACAACCAAAAATCTACATTTTACCTGTGAAAGCCATTTAAGTAATTTGGCCAGTTTTGTTATTTTCTTTTATTTATCCCTTAACTCTTTTTGTTTGTTTATTTGTCTGCCCTTTATGTAAATGGAGGTTTGAAAATGAATGCTTTAGATGTAAAGCACAGAAAGTAATCACCTTTACCACGTTATTAATTTTCTCTCTGCTGTTGTGTACGAGTAATTTTTTTAAATACAAAACTGGTGTGTAGAAATTAATTATTTGCAAAATCTGGGATTGGTTATTCAAATGTCTGGTTAGGAACCATTGGAGTGGCTATTTGGGGATTTTTGACTGTTTAGTTTTACTGCGTTGCAAATACAGAGAGAGAGACTGGTTTGGTTCTCTGTCTCCGTGTCAAAACAGAAGGCAAATGAAATGTTGGCAAGATCACAAGATATTGGTCAGACCACACCTAGATTTTTGATCTCCTTATTTAAGGAGAGACCCGCTGTATTGGAGGCAGTTAAGATAAAGCTCATTAATTAGATTGCTGAGGTTGTCATTCAAGTTGATTAAGCCTGTTTTCTTTGAAATCAATGAGAATGAAAGGTGATTTTCTAAAATCACAAAATTCTGAATGAACTTTACAGGGTAGCTGCTGAGATGGTATCTCACCAGTTGGAAGAATATTTGAGTGCTCATTTGTTAAGGCTGCAATATGTAAGGCTGGCCAGGAGGGAATTGGACTAATCAAGTCTGCAGTTAAAAATAGGAAAGTTTCAACAGCTAATGGGCTTGAGGCAGCGTTGGAGACCAGTGGTGTTATGGAGGGAATGTAGGTGGTCTTGGTAATCAAGCATATTTGTGGCTGGGAAACTCAGCTTGGGGCCAAAATAGGATACTGGGTCAGCCTAAGACTGTTGAAGAGTGATATCAATTTGTTGATTGAAGTCTAAAATTGGATGCAGTTCAGTAGATATGGTTACTTTGGGATGTGAACTTGTGTTACTGAAATAGCAGTTTGAAAAAATGAATAATGGTAATCTAAAACTGGTACCATGAAACATGCCGGTGAAGCTGCCAGACTATCGTATTGCTATTATATTTTGTGGAAAGGAAACCTGGTGTTTGTGCCCGATCTAGTTTGTGTAATGTTTCAATCACACAGCAGCAAGCCTTTATACTGGCCCAGTTATTCACACTGTGGTATAAAACTGTCGCAGAGCAACGTTGTTAGAGCTTCTTTGCCACGAGTTGAAGAAAGCAACCGTGGGCCATTATTTTCTCAAGGCAACTAAGGATGAGCATTAAATATTAGACTTGCAAAGAGTTTTTTTGTGTGTTGACTTGTAGCAAAGACTTATGCAGTCTAAGTATACTGATACATTTGCTTTGAGCTTGCTGTCTAAGCATTGCAATTGGTTTAAATTGGCCTACAAACGGTAGGTTTTATTTAGACTTCTATTCCTGTACATTTTTATGACACTGCAAAATTTGAATAATTCCATGTAAGTCAGTCATGGGCAGTAATGGCGTTAAGGAATAATATTGTGTTCACACCCAGTAAAATGCATTAAATAACACTGATTTCATTCTGATATTAATAATAAAACTGATTTTATTCTGCAATTTGTCTGGCATAATATGGTTCACTTTATTGTATATGGTTCACTTTATTGTAATTATCTTTTCATAAATTTTTGCCAATAATATGCTTTATCAAATAATTTTGGAAAACCAGCTATATAGCATCAGGACTATCTTGACTGAACATTCCAATCAGCTCCTCATCAAAACAATGGGGTAGCACTTGGGAATTCTTAATCACTGCAAACTGTTTATGAATTTTTTGTTTTGTTTGCTCTGTTCTCCAGACAGCTCATTCATAAATCCTTAATAGAAGCTCAGTAGGTTCTCACAGGTAGTTTTCTAGCCAATATTCCTTGCTGTTCAGTTGTGTTATTTCTCTCTTCTGATTTATATGTTTCTACGTTGAGTAAAGTGTGATTTGATTGGCAAGGTTGTGATAAATACAGAAAATACATGTTATGCAGTAGCAAACCTGTACAATACAAAATAATGTGAATTAGCCTATTAAATGGAATTAAACTAATTCCTGCTAAGACAGATTAACTTATTTTAACCTTAGGTTTACTCAGCTAAAAAGCTTGAACCTGTCGAATAATAAACTGACAACATTTCCAGCATCCTTATGTGAAATCTCAACTCTTACTGAAGTCAACCTCTCCTGTAACAGGATTCAAAATATCCCTGAGGAGATTGGGAATTTGCAAAAGTAAGTGTTATATTATAGGAGGCAATTAAGTGTAGAGAAACTTGTTTCTCATTTTCTGATGGATGTAATGGATTTTTATTTCTCTTTTTCTGTCCCCTCCTACCTTTCAAAGTATATGCAGTGATTTTCAGGTTCCATTTTAAACATTATATAGAATACGTTTATATACAATAGCACCTGTGCAAATCCATTTACTTTGCTCCTTTTATTTTACAACTGATGAACATTTTGTCATCTCTCAATGGTCATAATTTTGCAGAATGCCTTGCCTTATGTTCTGATTTAGAAAGTGCAGTCATTTCTCTGTATCCATGATGATTCCATTTCTGAGAGCCCTTACGAATATGAAATCGTGAGTGCTGAGCTCTCTTAAAAGTAAGTATTCTTTTTAAATAAAAAAGGTTAGGAATCACAGATACGGAAGTTTTGACCACAGATCTTAAATTTTGTTGGTTTTTTTTTAGTGTGAATAGGCAAATTCTCGATTCATGATTTCGTGGATAAGAGGACTTACTGAATCTAGTGGATTTTAAGTTTCAGCCATTTCAAAATTTGATAGCCATTTCATTATTTTTTGGATTACATCATTATTTAGCATCTGCAACATAGAAACAGGCTATTGAAACAAACTTGTCCATTCAAACATTTTGTTCCAATGAGCCTCCCTAACCCTTTTATCTACCCTATTTTTATACTTGTTTCTCACGCATGTATTTATTTCACCCTTTACTTGCACCCAAGCTAACTGCCTCAACTAATTCTTGTGGTAGCACAGTCTATGTTATCCAAGTTTCTCCTTTGTTCCTTTTTGGAGTCATTAATTATTATTTTATATTTATGACATTTAGTCACTGGACATCTCACAAACAGTTTCTTAATGTTTAGCCTCTCTCATCCTTCCATTATCTTAAAGACTTCTATTCTGTCCTTCAGTTTTTATTACATTGCTAGATATCTAGATATGTGTCTTTCATATTTTTCAAGCGCGGTGACTCAGTAGTTAGCACTGCTGCCTCACAGCACCAGGGTCCCAGGTTCGATTCCAACCTCGAGCGACATTCTCCCCATGTCTGTGTGGGCTTCCTCCGGGTGCTCCGGTTTCCTCCCACAGTCCAAAGATATGCAGGTCAGGTGAATTGGCCATGCTAAGTTCCCCATAGTGTTAGGTGCATTAGTCAGAGGGAAAAGGGGTTTGGGTGAGTAACTCTTTGGACAGTCATTGTGGACTCGTTGGGCTGAAGGGCCTGTTTTCACACTGTCGGGAATCTAATCCATTCTAATCTAATATATTTTCAGAATTAAAGTACAAAAACTCTGTCAATTAAGTGCCAAATATTCCCTTTGCCTTTTATGCCCAAAAAGCTATGTAACTTTTTTTTTTACAAGTGGGTGTGCAGTATATGTAAAGAAAAGTTAGCGTATTATTTTATATCCAATACTTATGATTTCTTTTCATTCCAAGTCTTCAGACTTTCATTCTGGATGGGAATTGTCTTCAAGGTTTGCCTTCAGAATTGGGAAATGTACAACAGCTTACCCATCTTGGCTTGTCCTTCAATGACTTCACTGTGATCCCAGCAGTGTGTGAAATTTTAACAGCCATGGATAAGCTCTGCATGGCTGGAAACCATTTGCAGATGTTGGTATTGGAAACACTGGGACGAATGACTCACATTAAGCACCTGGACCTCAGGTAAGGTAACAGAAAATACTGCAGTAATAGCTCTATAAATGCATTTATCTGAATTGTAGAGTTGTGTGTTAGGTATAGTATAGTGTTGCAATGCTTCTTGTTTTTGCAAAGATTTTCTGCAAATATACTATTGCATATTTAATCTGATGAATTCAGTATTGACAAGAAAAATGTACAGTACTAAAGAGAAGATACATGACAAAACTCCCTCAAACACTCAAAGGATCTGTTATGTTCCTGCACTGAATTTACAATGAATTAGTCTGCTTGTAAATGCAGTGTAGCTACTTTTTTAATGAGCAAATATGTATTTTCCCTCAAATCACTAACAGAAAGACCTGTCTTGAATTCCTTGAGGTAATGAATTACTTGTGTTGAATGTATTTGAATGTAATGGCTGTATTTGTGAATCCTATAATACTTTAGAAGATAGAATTTTTAAAAAAAATGTTGGCTCTTGTATCAACTCTGAATAATAGAATCAAAGGGTGTGACATAAATGAGATTCATATTTGCTGAGTTTTAGAGACAAGTGCATCTGTATACAGCCTGCAGATGTTAAAGACAATTTTTGTTATTGATTAGCATGGTTGTACTAATACCTGTAAGTAAGATTTTGTCCAAACAGCCAGAACATTTAAGAGGAATGAATTCTAGAATTCCACTGATGTAACAGATGTTATGAGGATGTCCGATTATTTGGCAATAGCTTCTTTGTTTCTTTTTATATTTGTGGGATGGGGCCAGTAACTGGTTAGGCCAGCATTTATTCCCAACACCAATCCCTTTTAGGAATAAGCTGCTGCCTTGAAGTGCTGTAGTCCCTGGCGTGTCAGTATTCCGACGGTGTGGTTAGGAAGGGAAATCCAGGATTGTGACTCAATGGCAGTAAAGTTCCAAGTTGGGATGGAAATTGTAAATTCCTGCAACTTGAAGATATATCCTCGATATTTTACAAGAATTAAGAAAAAAAACGGACAGATAGAACTTGCAAATCAATTAGGGGTGAAATTGTTTGCCAGAGCCAAGAAGACAGGTAATTGAAATATTGGCAAAGCATGTGGGACTGGTAGAAATGCAAGAAGTTCTAACTACAATGTTTAAAAAAAGAGATAAAGCAGCTTGAAAGGAAAATGCAATTAGAACTTAAAAGAATTAAGCTTGAGGGATTAAAAAAGAGAAAAGCAACCAGCATTTCAGAGCATTGAGAAAGCACTAGAAAGAGAATGCAAGAGGAGAAAAAAAGGTAAAATAATGGCAAAAGAGATAGGGAATGCCAGCTTAAAATAATTCACTTTGAAAAATAAGAGACTTACATTGCCAAAGAAAGCTCTGATGAGGTAAAACCTAGGCATGATCTAAAATGCAGAAAGGAAATGTTTAAATTTGTACAGACCTTTCCATAATTTGAGGAAAAGTAAATGAAATAATTCTGTATCTTTTGAGAAAATAATGAAACAAATGTAGGACCAAAGGAAAACTGGATGTTACTCATGCAGAGCAACTTAACAGTATGCATGAAATTTATGTCTTACTGCCAGAGGAGGTTTCTGTGGATTATAATGCAGTAGAAAAGGCTTTTCTGGGTGCTTAGGAGTCAGCTTCTGAAGCATCCATACAAAAGTTTCGACACTTGAAACAGCCCAGGTAAACTTTTATATTGAATTTGTAAAGTAATTTTGATGGGAATTAGAAATAAATAACCATGTGTTGAAACTCTCAGAAAAAATATTCTCTTAGAACAATTTAGAATGGCTGACAATGATGTGCTGATCCCACAAAACAAAGCCTTATTTCTGTCACCCACACCAATACACCCAAAATGGAAAAAAGGTGGGAAAGTGAAAGGAAGACAAGTAACCAGAATAAATGAGGTTCAACTGGGAATGTTGCAAGAGCACCTTTTTGGATCTGAAGAAAAATACTAAGGCTGGAGATGAAAATCGAAGATCTAAATATTTCCATTGTCGTAAAGTTGGGCACCTTTGTTTAGAATGTCGGACTTTGTGTAGGAAGCCTGTAACAATTTTTTCTATGGGGATTCATAAGAGTGAGTTCAAAAAGAGAACTCACAAGGAAAATGTGAGAGACCAAATTGTTGCTTTAATTACAGAAAGGAAAGATAACTCCTTTTTTCTACAAACGCTGCAGCTGAACCTGTAACTGTATCATTAAAACAAAAATTAAACTCTTTTGCTGGAGAATGAAATACTTTTTTCTCCAGAGAGTGTAATGAAAGTCAAAGCGTTAACAAATGGGATAATGGCTGTACAAAAAGAGTGTGACTTGTTATCCAGAACAGCAATAATCAGAGTTGTTGAGAAATTACACATGGGTAGTGTTGATTTATTTCTAGATAATGACTTGCCTGCAGTAAAAGTTATAGCTTTGCCTATAATCACACAGTCCAAGTGAGGTTAAAGCGACAGAACAGTTACAGGAACAAGTTCCAGGTATTTTTCCATAGTGTGTGGTGACCAGAGGAATGGCTAAACAAAGTCCATCGCCAAAGCCTACGCCAGATGAAGCCTAACCAGGTGAAAGGAATGCTATTAAGCAGATGTTAAAAGTAGCTGAAACTTTATCTCAGGATGAAGATTCAAAAGAAGTGTTTAGTATGTTATCTTTATCTGAGGTTCAGAAACCAGATTCAGGTAAGTTACTAAGGCAGCTTGTATGTAAAGGCAAATCTAGTAAGGTTGCTTAAGAAATTCAAGGAAACCTGCCATGATACACCACAAAGTACAATGTTAGACAGGGATAATGTGAACGTAGGGGAATCCGTATCAATTAAAGGACATCCTTATCAGTGAAGCCTACATAAACCAGATAAAGTGAAATCAACATGCTAGAAACTTGCTGGATTGAACTCAAAAAAATTTGGAGTTCGCCATTGGTATTTGTCCCCTGTACTAGTTGGTCAACTAGAGTCTGCATTGATTTGCAGAAACTTAAAAGCAGAAACAGATTCCTAAGTAATGACTCAATTAAAAATTTATATTGATAGGGTTGGCAGTATCTCGTTCCTTTCAAATAATAGGAATAGAAATTTATTGTCACGTGTATTTCTACATGAAAAATACTGTCCGTTCTTCTGTAGCATGATGGTCGCGTTCTTGTGCAACCTTGTGATATAGAAAAATCACTCTTTAGAATCAGCATTTAGTGTTGGAGCTGTAATCACATTATAGCCAACACGTATTTTTAAAGTTTACGCTGTGGAAACAGCATCCCCAATTCGTCAATTATGTTACAAAACGCACATTATAATGGAACAACCTGAACATTGAAATGTTTTATGAGTTGCCCCAGCACAGCACCCACATCCTTGACAGAAGTCATACTTAGTAATAAAAAGAAATAAGAGAAAGATCATGTTAGTTCAGTAGATGGGTTGAGGGAAAGCCAATTCAGGAAAGATGGAATACTCTGAATGCGCAGCTCGGATGAGACCGCCACACTGGGCTGCTGGATAATAGGCCAGGCACATCTGCTGAAGAAGACTGCTTGGGCCGCTGGAGTACCTGGACACCAAAGACCACACTGGAAACTGCCACACGAGGCTGAGGAGATCGCTATCCTCCTTCAGGCACCCAGGCGTAGCTGTGGACCTGGAGCCTTGGTATAGCCTGCATATCCAGGCTGGGGGATGTCAGCCCAGGACCTGCTCCTTGCTTGCCAGGAGACCCTGAGCAACGTTCAGCTCATCCTAGCGTTGCTGCCGCAGCCACTGGAGGCTGCCTCCATTATCTGAAGAAAAAGAACAAAAAGTGCAAAAGTAATAAAAAGAATAAAAGAAAGCAAGCTGATGAGAGTTGGTGAGCCCTGGGCCTAGCCCCCTTACTGCACCACCATCTTGGGGAAACAAAGATTGATCTATTGAAGGGTTACTATGAAGTACATTGTCATCAAGAGTTAAAGAGATAATAGCCTTTATAACACCAAATGGGTTATATCAATCAGATTAAAAATGCCCAAGCTACATTCTATTGACTTGTGAATCAAGCTGTAACTGACATGAATAGCAGTCATTCAGGCAATTTGATGGTTAAATTTGAATAGTTACAAATTTTGTAACAATTTATAGAAGAGTGGGGCTCAACTATCAGTGCATTCTTCCCAGTTAGGTCATAACAGTAATTTAAGTGACTTACTCATCAGAGAACTCATAGACTTTTTAAAAAAAACACACGAAGAACTACGGATGCTGGGAATAACTTATGAAGGTCACTGGTCCTGAAACATTAACTCTGCTTTCTCTCCACATATGTTGCCTGACATGCTGAGTTTCTCCAGCATATCTGCTTTTGCTTCAGAATTCTTAGTCTCTGAGCTGCTCTTATAGCCACAGTATTTGTATGACTGGCCTAGTTCAATTTCTGGTATACGGTGATCTCATAAAGATGATAGTAGGCCTATCCAATCTCATTATCATTCTAAACACTTCAAACAACTTGCTCCTTAAGCTTTAAAGTATAATTACCAGCCATGTTTACAGAATGTTTCTTCATAATGCAACCCTTTCAGTTTTAGCATAATTCTGGTGAATCTGCATATTTCCATTCCAAAGTCAATGTAGCTTTCCTAAAATTAAGTGTGTTGAAAATATTCAACAAGTTAGACCGTATTTATTGAGGGGGGGAAATAAAAGAGTTAATGTTGCAAGTTGACCTTTGATTATTTCTGTTTAAAAATCATTGAGGTGAAACATTAACTCTCTTCTTGAAACTAACTTAGCTTCTGAGTGTTTGAGCATTTTCAGTTTTTATTTCAGATCCCCAGTATCCCCACAACTGAATTCAATACATCCAGATTTAGTCTGACCAAGCCTCTGTCCAACTGAAATGTTACTTCTTTCCTTTTGTATTCAAACTCCTTTGAGAAAAAGACAAACATTGCACTGGCCTATTTGGTTACTTTTTATGCCATCTAGCCCCTCTCAATGATTTATATACACAACTGTTTAAATCCATTTCATTGCCACATTTTTTGAGGTTTCACCAATGAAAAGATACAGAGCTGAATAGCTTTACACTTGCCCGCATTGAATTTCATCTGCCATAAATGCACTTTATGTAACTTTTATGTAAATTTTGTAACTGTTTATTGTCATTTACATAATGTAATGTGTTCCTTAACATATGTTTATCAAGGTCTGTTTCTCTCTTGACCCTGTACTTGCTCTGTTCTTTTGACCAAAACATGTACAGTAGTAGCTTCCGTTCCAGTTATCACCACATTACCACTGAAATGACAGCGTATCCATTGATCCCTCAGTGACAGAATCCTTGGAATCAGATTTCACATGCATGCTGATGATATCCAGCTCGAGCTCTCTACCAGTTCTCATGATTTTTCTACTGCCTTCATGTTGATATCACATGCTAAATTAACCACAGTTTCCTTCCTTAATCATTGACAAGATGAAAACCATTATCTTGAGCTCCTGTCACATTCCACACCCACCATCTAACCCTTGCTAATTGTTCCAACATACAAGCCTCCAAAATCTTTGTGCTCTTTTAATTTTACCTCTTAATTATCTCTGATTTTAATTTTCTACCACTGAGATTTGTGCCTTGAGCTGCTAGAGCCTAAATTTTTCCATAAATCTAACAACTTCTGTATCTCCCATTCGTAGAACATAGACCAGCATGGAATATGTATCCTCTCCAATGTGACTTAGTGTCATTTTTTGTTTGATAACATTTCTGTGAAGCTCCTTGGGAGGTTTTGGTGCTACATATAAATGCAGTTAGTTATAATTGAATTTTCCAGCGTTCAGTTGCAGTTAACTACAGTAGGTAGCTTCCTGCAACTTGGATTGGTTAGTGTGGCAGCATAAGTAACCAGTAGATGGCAGCATTGATCTCAGTAAATAACCACTTTGATAATGCAGTTTTCAAATGCACTATACGATAATTACAAATTAGAAATGTCGAAATCAAATAGAAACTAAATAATTAGGATGTATCTCTTTTGAAAGCAATTTTTTAATGTTCAAAAAATATCTGAAATGTAACTCATACATAACTAGTATGTCTCAAACGTAACATATTTATCCATACCTCACTTTTCTTTTAGAGTCATAGAGTCATAGAGATGTACAGCATGGAAACAGACCCTTCGGTCCAACCTGTCCATGCTGACCAGATATCCCAACCCAATCTAGTCCCACCTGCGAGCACCCAGTCTATATTCCTCCAAACCCTTCCTATTCATATATCCATCAAAATGCCTCTTAAATGTTGCTATTGTACCAGCCTCCACCATATCCTCTGGCAGCTCATTCCATACACGTACCACCCTCTGCTTGAAAAAGTTGCCCCTTAGGTCTCTTTTTATATCTTTCCCCTCTCACCCTAAACCTATTCCCTCTAGTTCTGGACTTCCCGACCCCAGGTAAAAGACTTTGTCTATTTATCCTATCCATGCCCCTCATAATTTTGTAAACCTCTATAAGGTCACCCCCCAGCCTCTGATGCTCCAGGGACTTCCCTTTTATGTTAAAGACAATTGCATGTATGTAAGCACAAAAATAAGTTAGCTGTCAGAGCAAATAACGGAAAGGAACATGATGTTTTGGTGACAAAAGAGAACTGGTTCATAAAGGGCAGTTCTGGGTACTGGAGACTTCACTTAAAGTTGTGGTCATGTTCTTGAACCCTTTAACTTTCAGTGAAACATTGGTTTCCAGATTAATCAACAGTAGAATTGGGAGTTTGGATTTTCTGGATAGGAAGTTGCTGAGGGACCTATGTGTAATACTGTATGGTATATGTGCAGTACTGTGTACTCTTAGCTGAAGTAACTTGCAAAATGAATAACTGAATATCAAAAAAAAATTACTGTTCAGTTAGAATTTTTCAGAACAGAATAGCAATTTAATGTCATGTGTATTTTTACAAAAACTAGTGAAATGTTTTATAAGTTACCATATATGACACCTCCACAAATGACAGAAGTCATTGATAAGAAAGTATAAATTAAGGCAGAGTTCATCTCATATCTCTTGACTACCTTCTCATCAGGAAATATATTAACATATTATAATTTGAAACTACATTCTCAAACCCTACATTAGTAAAATCACCTTAAAAGTGAAATACATTTTTATATTTAAAAATTTGAGCACTGTAAATTAGTGTTACAGTCAGCCAGGACTAGCTGCGCCAATCAACTTCTGCCACGAGAAATACTTTTACTGTGAAGGAACTATCTCTTCTTGAAGGGTAGCCTGTTGTTCAATTTGTGTTTCTGCAAACAACTTTTGACTCCACTGTATCCAGCCCAGCTCTGTTTTTGATAACTTAAGTTAGCTCTCTGCCAGTTGATTATTCTTACTCTGGATTTACAAATGTTATTTTCCATTGTCATCCTAAACCCAATCATGCAATCATCGCTATCTCCTAAATCCTTGCCAACTGTTACTTGATCGACTTGCCGTCCGTTCCAAGAGCCAGATTTCTCAGTGCTTCCTTTCATGTTGAGCTTGGTACCTGTTGCCGAGGGGAATTCTCCTGAACAGATTATACGATGCAGGAGCAGAAGTAAACATTCAGTCCATCAAGTCTGTTCGACCATTCAATGAGGTCATGGCTATTCTAATGATCCTTAACTCCACTTCCCTGCTTTTTCTCCATAACCCTTGATTCACTTACTAATTCAAAATATATGTATCTCAGCCTTGAATATATTTAGCAATGCAACATTGACAGCTTTCTATGAGAAAGAATTCCATGAATCAACGTCACTCTGAGAGGAGAAACTCCTCCTCATCTGTTGTTGGGTGATCCCTTATTCTGAGTTTATACCTTGGAGGTTTAGACTTGCCCATAAGTGGGGGAAAACCTCTCCATATCTATCCTATAAACCCCTTGGTAATCGTATATGCTTCAAAAGATCTTCTGCCATTTTTCTAGACTCTGAGTTCAGGCCCAACTTATCCAACCTCTCCTGTTAAAATCCCTCCACACCTGGAATCAATCTACTGAACCTTCTCAGGACTGCCTCCAGTGCCGGTATATTTTTCTTTAGATGAAGGACTGAAGTGTTCACAGTACTCCAGATGTGATCTGATTAGTTCCTTGTATAGTTTTAGCAACACCTCCCTATTTTTATACTCTGTTCCCAACTGAATCTCTGAATGCTTATCCTTTGCCACCATTTCCACTACCACAGTCCCAGTCCATGTATGGGTACTCAAAGTCCCCCATTATAACTATGCTGTTTACACTTCTGCATATTTTTCTTGCAGATTTGGTGGTGGGAACAGGGTACTGAGTTAAATGATCAACCATGATTATTATGAATGGCGCAAAACTTGAAGGACCTACTCCTGCTATTTTCAGTGCATCTATGGGGATGAACCACATTCCAGAATGCGAGGTGTTAGGTTAGATAGGAAAGGAAAGAAAGGAAAAGTGGCAATATTAATTAAGGAGAATGTTTTGGTTTTAGAGAGAGAGATGCCTGGGCAGTTTCAAAGTCCAGGGATACGTTGTGGAGGGTTGGATGTGTGGGGATTCTATTCAGCGGGTCACTGCAGCCTTGATGGGCTGAATGGCATCTACCTGCACTATAGGCAGCCTATGATTCTATGATAAGGTCTATTTGACTAAGAAATAAAAGAGATATTATTACACTGATATATTACTAATGATAACCATAGGCCACTAAACAGCCGGAAGAGGAGGAAATTTGTTGAAGTGCTTAAACCATAGAGTAATGATAATTGGGGACTTCCATTATCCTAATGTAGACTGCTATAGTAATAGTGCAAAAATTGAGGTTAGAAGTGTTTCTGATCAGTATGTTTCCAAACCTTTAAGGTAGGTGAGATTGCTACATCTGATTCTAGGGATGAGATGAATTGTGTGAATCAAGTATCAGTGAAGGAACATATTGCAAACAGCAATGATGATATGAAAAAGTTGAAGTTAACCTTACTAAAAGGGGCAACCTAGAATAAAAATAATTAATTGGAAAAGAGCCAGTTTTAACTGGGTGACCATGATTCTACTGCATGTGAATTGGAATCAAAGATTGGTAGCCAAAGCTCAAGGAAGAGATGATTCAATCAAGGTACATTCACATGAAGCAATATAGGACAAACAAAGCTGGACATCCCTGCATAACCAAAGAGAGAGTAAGATCAGGCAGACAAAAATACATATGACAGATGCCACATTAATCATGAGCATCAGAATCAGGCTGAATTTAGAAATTTCAGAATAGAATTAAAAAGCAAAGAGAAAGTATGAGAAGAGGCTGGCAGCCAACATAAAGGTTAATCCCAAAATCTTTAATAGATATATAAATAGTAAGAAGATAGTTGGGGCTGATTAAAGAGTGAAAGGCCAATCCATGCACAGAGGCAGAGGACATGGCTGAGATACTAAATGTGTACTTTGCAGTTTGTTTTAACCAAGGAAGTTGATACTGCCAAATTCGTCATAATAGTTAGACTATTGTTTGGACTAAACTTTAATAGAAGATTCAGTAGAAAGCCTGGTTGTACTTAAAGTTGTTATCAGGACTGGATGGAGTATAAAAAAGATACTGAAGAAATTGTGGAGGTATTGGCCGGAAATGTGCTGTTTTCTAATGTGGTATAGAGCTAAAGAATTGGAAACATTAAGCCTTCTTCAGAAAAGCAGGTAAATCCAGAAATTAAAGGCCGGTCAATTTAGCCTTGGTGGAAAAGCTTTTAGGAGCAACGATCCAGAACCAAGCAAATGGGATAGCTCAAAATTGAACATTCATCAACTACAATCTGTAGGCTGATGGCCCAACAAATCCTTCTTTCAATTAACCCTGATTCAATGAGGAGAATGTGCCATGTGCTACACCAGGCATACCTAAAAATAAGCTGCTAACCTAGTGAAGCTACAACACTGAACCATTTCCATGCTAGACAAAGGTAAGCAATCCCATAACCAACGGATAAACAAAGCTCTGCAATTTTGCTACATCCACTCATGAACAGTAATGGACCATTAGCTAACCAGAGGAGTTGTTTCAACAAATATACTTATCCTCAATGATTGGGGGGACCCAGTAGATTGATGCCGAAGTGCTTAAATGTTTACAACTCTCTTCACCCAAAAGCTCTGAGTTGATGATCCATCTTAGCCTTTTCCTGAGGTCCCTAGCATCACATAGAGTCATAGAGATGTACAGCATGCAAACAGACCCTTCGGCCCAATCCGTCCATGCCAACCAGATATCCCAACCCAATCTAGTCCTACCTGCCAGCACCCGGCCCATATCCCTCCAAACCCTTCCTATTCATATAGCCACCTTCAACCGATTAGATTCACTGCCTGTAATATCAAGAAATGGCTGACGATGCTGGATGCGAAAAAAGTAATGAGCAAGATCCTAGCTTGTAGTACTGGGCACTTCTACTTCAGAACTAGCTGCATCCATATCCAAATTGTTTGAATACAGCTATTATATTGGCATGTAGATCTTTTGTATTCACCCTGTTCTGATGTTGTTATACATCATGTAGACAAGGTGGTTAAAAAGGCATTTGGCGCACTTGCCTTCATTGCTCAGTCCTTTGAGTTTAGGAATTGGGAAGTCATGTTGAACTTGTGCAGGACCTTAGTCACCCAGTTATAGGAAGTATATTATCAAGTTAAGAGGGTTCAGAAAAGATTTACCAGGATTTTGCCAGGTATTGAAGGATTGAGTGAGAAATAATGGCTGGATAGGCTGTGACATTTTTCACTGAAGCGTAGGAGGTTGAGAGCCAATCTGACAGAAGTTTATAAAATAATGAGAGGTATAGATAGAATTAATGGTTGCTGTCTTTTCCCTAGGATGGGGAATCTCGAGACTAAGGGGGCACATTTTTAAGGTGAGAGGAGAGAGATTTTAAAAAGTCGTGAGAGGCAAATTTCTTTACACAGAGTGGTTCGCATGTGGAATGTACTTCCTGAGAAGGGAGTACAATTACAATGTTTAAAAGAAATCTGGACAGCTACATGAATAGGAAAGATTTGGAGGGATAGGGGCCAGGAGTAGGCAGGTGGGATTTGTTTAGTTTAGTTTAGGATTATGTTCAGCATGGACTAGTTGGATTGAAAGATCTGTTTCCATGCTGTATGACTCAACAACCTCTGGAGCAAGTGGTACTTGAACCTGGACCTCCTGGCATAAAGGTAGGGACATTGCTACCTTTATTAAAGAGCCTTGTTAAATATTGGCATCTATGTATTTTCTAATCACCCTGTTCAGAGAAATTATTACTTATTTCTGGAGCAGGTGGGACTTGAACCCCAGCCTTCTGGCTCAGAGATGGGACACTGCCACTACTTTACAAGACCCCCAATAATTGCATCTGTTCAGTTATGTGGAAATTTGCTCAGGTGTATCCTGTCCACAAGGAACAGGACAAATTAAGAGAACTCTTGTGATATGGTGGTAGTGTCCCTACCTCTGAGCCTGGAGACCTGGGTTCAAGACCCAGCTGCTTTAGAATGGGTCATAACATGCCTGAACAGATTTATTAAAAATAAAACAAATCCCATCCAAGAGGACTCTTGTAACGCAATAGCAGTGTCTCTACCTCTAAGCCAAGAGGTCAGGTCCAAGTCCCACTGGCAAATTGGAAGTTGGGGGAATTGAAGGTGGCTGGGAGGTGTTAGGGCAGGGGTGGGGAAACCTGCGGCCTTCTAGGCAATTGTGCGTGGCCTTTTGAATGAATCCAAATTTTGCAACATGCACGAAAAATGCTTTCTTGCTTTTCAACCACTTATTGCTGCGAATTTACATTCTCCTACTTAACCAAAATCAAGGCGCCCTTAAGGTCACAAATGACGGATACCCATCTAGAGAATCAGCTAAAACTGCAGATCTCCATGCTGCAGCCAAATATTCAAATGCTTTCCTACAAAAAGCAGTCACAACACAATCATTAAAAGGTTAGTTAACTTTAGAATTAACATTTTTTTCTTTTTTTTAAGTTAGTATATTGTAGTTAGATTTTTACAAAATAATTTGAATTTTGAAGAATATATAATTGAAGCTTCTTGGATGCGGCCTTATTAGATATACAACTAACATAATGCGGCCTTCCAACATGAAAAGGTTCCCCACCTCTGTATTAGCGGAAGCTTTCTATTGATTGGAGTATTAAAATACATAAGGTGAAACGAAAACAGAAAATACTGGAGAAACTCAGTAAGTCTGGAAGTATCTTTGAACAGGGAAACAGAATTGATGCTTCAAGTCTGGCACATCTCCCCTTCAGAAAGGAAAGAGGTTGGAAATTAGTGACTTTTATGCTGTTAACAGAGGGGGAAGAAGAGCAAATTGAACAGATGGTGAAGGTGCCCAGAACAAAAGACAAAGAGAGTGCTAATGGTGGTTAGGGACAAATGAAAATGTAATTAGGTGTGAAAAAAAGCAAATGTGTCTGTTCTGCTGAGACATGGGATTTGAGTGAGGAAGGTAGTTTGTCCCATATCTATCAGTTTTGGATGAGAAATAAATGTTGGTCTGCCAGTGGCAACTACATCCTATAAGTGAATAAGAAGAAGGATTGAAATATTTGGAACTCCAAGGCCATTTTAAAATTTAGTCTTTGTCAGATCATTGCATAACAGTGATGAGGCCATTTCTGAATGCTTTCAAGAAACTTATGAAATTGACTTGCAAGTCTCTGCTGATAAATTTCAGTGTTAACACCTGTAGATCATAATATTAAATAAATATTCATCTTTTATCCCTTCCTTATTTGGAGGCCTGTTAGCCCAATTCACTGGATAGCTAGTTTGGAGTGCAGAGCGCTGCCAGCGGTGCAAGTTCAACTCCTGTACAGGCTGAGGTTACCAAGAAAACCCTGCCTTCACAACTTCTCCCTTCACCTGAGGTGTGATGACTCTCTGGTTAAACCACTAACAATAGTCTCTTGCTAATGAAAGAGCAGTTCTCTTGGACTAGGGTGACTTTTCCTTTGCCTTATTTTTCAATTAATTTTATATGTATTGAACAACACTAATAAAAATATATGGAGTGGTTAAAAACATTTAGATAGATGGAAAATATGTTTTCCTTTAAATATGTATTTGTCATTGTAAAGCTGGAGATTTGTAACTTTCTAACATGAAATTTTCTTTTTTGCTTGTCAATTTAATTCGACAGCGCAAGAGCTAATAACATATACTGACCCTTAAATGCTGCATTAAAATGAAGTTCTGATCCTAGATGAGATCTTAGAATGCTTGAGTTGGAAGCTTATTTCGACTAACTTGAGTTGATGGGCATTGGGCTACAATTCCTAGTGAAGGCTCTCTGAATTTTCCAGTGTTCGGCTGGGTGTAAATGAATCTGTAACACTATTCAACAGGAAAGTATTTCTCCTCATGTTTTGGTACACATGTTGTTTCTTTGATTAAAAACAGACATCCTAATCATTTATCTCATTTGCTGTTTGAGAGACACCAGCAATGCACAAATCACCTGTGTTGAATATAGTTTGGAGTAGTAGTTTGAAATGTCCTTTTGGTGTCTTTAGACACTTTTTTTTTCTTAACTAGATTTCATTCTTCCTAATTGAAAAGCAGGGTACTTTGGATGCTGAAAATCTGACCTATAAACAAAGTGCTAGAAAGAACTCAATAGGAAAGGCAGCACCTATAAAGACAAAAAAATAAGCAGATGCTGCATGACCCGCTAATTCTTTTTTTCAAGCATTTTATCTTTCATTCTCCTTGTCTACGTTCTTGCTATTTCTGTTGGAAAATAACTGATCTATATATAACAACACAGTACTAATTTATCAGGCATTTCCAATAATACTGGTTTTTACAGCTGCATCTCATCTGGTTCAGATCTGACATTCACCAACTTTAAGAATTTAAGAAAAATGCAAGACCAAGAAGAGAATTATGGAGATTTCCCACATCAGAAATTGTGCCAATTTGTAAATACCTTCAGATATTTACTTAGCTGGTTTTTAATCCATTTTACATAATTTTATTTTAGAAATTCAAATGTCACTTATTTAAAGTTAGATGCCATGTATTGAATAACTTTTCTTGCTCACTTTGTCATAGCTTTGAAATACCATCTGGTAAATTTCTTTTTAGTTGTAATTTAATCAGAATTATATCTGCTAAATAATCCTGATTGTTGGTGCAAGTAACAGGCCCAGAATTTAAATTTTATGCTTTAGTTTTTACTAACCCTTTTAAGAGCACAGTTTATTTTTGGCTTTCATCAACATTTTTCTTTCTTTCTGTTTATTAGGTTGAATTCAATTAAGACTGTAATAATGGACAGCCTAGAAGCTATTAATCATGTAACTTACCTGGATTTACGAGACAATCTGCTGACTGAACTTGATTTAAGTGTAATTGCGAGTATTGAACATCTGCATTGTGAGCGCAACAATCTGACCACTCTCACATTAAGTGGATTCTCTTTGAGGACATTGTATGCTGGTTCCAACCGTGAGTCAATCCATTTTGAACTATTTGGCCACTTTCTATTAAGATTTTAAAGACTGAATGACTACTGGTTTAAATGACCATAATAATTTGTAGTACTGAAATTTTAAAATTAGTTTAGATTAGATTCCCTACAGTGTGGAAACAGGCCATTTGGCCCAACAAGTTCACACCCATCCTCCGAAGAGTAACCCACCCAGATCCATTTCCCTCTGACTAATGCACCTAAACACTATGGGCAATTTAACATGACCAGTTCATCTGACCTGCACATCTTTGGATTGTGGGAGGAAATGGGAGCACCTGAAGGAAACCCACGCCAACACAGGGAGAATGTGCAAACTCCACACAGACAGTTGCCTGAGGTGGGAATCGAACCTGGTTCCCTGGTGCTGTGAGGCAGCAGTGCTAACCACTGAACCACCGTGCCGCTCTGAAGGAGGCCATTTGCCTGAATAATTTTAAGTACTAGCTCTCCAAATGAGCAGTTAACCAAGTGCCCATTTCTCTGCCTTCATCCCAAAACCCTGCGATTTCTTTCTTTTCATGGAATTCTTTTCATTTAATTCCATTTTGGCTCCTTGATTGAACCTGCCGATATTCCAGATTCTAATTGTTTGCTGCTTGAAATGATTTGTCTTGTTGCTATTCTTTTTGTAGCAAATTGCCTTGAATCTGTGTCCCCTCATTCTCGATTCTTTCATGACTGAAATGGTTTTACCTCATCTACTCTGTTCAGATTCTTCACGACTTCACATACATCTATTAGATCTCGTCAGCTTTCTTTTCTCGAAACAAACCAGTTTTGACTTCTCCAACTGATGTTTGTGTTCGAAGTTCCTCATCCCAGGAACCGTTCCCATTAATCATTTCTTCATAGTCAAAACTAGAAATTATTGGAAAAACTCAGTGGGTCTTGCAACATCTGTGGAGAGAAATCAGAGTTAATGTTTCAGTTCAAGTAACCCTTTCTCATTTTGAGTCAAGTGGCACAGGGTTACTTGACCTGAAACATTAACTCTGATTTCTCTGCACAGATGCTGCCAGACCTGTTGAACATTTCCAGCAATTTCTGTTTTCGTCTCTGATTTACAGCATCTGCAGATCTTTCAGTTTTTAATCACTTTTTCATATTCTGTAATGCCTTCACATCATATACGTTTAGCACATCCTTACTGTTGTTTGACATGTCGTTATTCATAAAACCTAAGCAATTGTAAGCTTTATTCATGATTCTCTGTGCCTTTCCTACCTTCAATTACCTATGTGCACATGCATGCAAGTCACTCTGCTTCAACTCTACCTTTAGAGTTGTACACTCTACTGTCTCTCCATTTTTTTTCTACTAAAATGAATCACTTTGCACCTCTTAGCATTGAATTTCATCTGCCACTTGACAGTCCAGTCTATCGACTAGTCTTATATTCTTTGGAATTCAAATTTACCTTCCTGATCCAAACACTGACCCCTGGGGACCTTGCACAACAAACTTTCCTTTAGTCTGATGAACATCCGTTAACAACTATTACCTGATTCTTGTCACTGAGACAATTTAATGTGCATATTGCAGCAGTTCTTTAAGTGCACAAGTTATAAATTGCTCACCAGTCAGTTGTACAGTTCACAAGTCTGTTATGTAATATGAATTATTATAGTGTGGATTTCAGGACCCATGGACCATCCAAGTGAGCTATAGATTTACTGGAAGTTCCCTAGACTGGGATAGCTTAAAAAAAGTCCCCTTTTAATTTGTTTAAAACTGTTTTTTTGTACTCCCATGTATGATGTAATCAGGAATGAAGACCTGAGAAGTAATGAGTGATCTGTTTATATTCAACTTGTAGTCTCATTATTGACTAGAGTTTCTATTAAACTTATTTTGAATGTTTGCTTAGAATTGACAACACTGAGCATCTATCCACTTCCTGGTCAACTGGTTCATCTTGATCTCTCCAGGTGGGTGTAAATCTGTCTTCATGTTGGCATTGCTTTTTTAGTAAATTACCTAAAATCTATGCCCTCTCATTCTCAATTCTTTTGACTGGTGGTTTTGTCTGATCTACTCTGTCCAGATCCCTCATGATTTTAATTACTTCTATCAAATAGTTTGTCAGCTCTATTTTATCCAAAAATGTATGTGTAAATATACATGTACTCTGAAAATAATAGACATTTCACATAATACATCAGTAATTTTAAAATGTTCACCGCATATTGGTGAGTTAGTTTATGTTTTACAAAATATTTTTTCAGGTAAAAATCAGAGATTTATTGGACTATGATCAAATGATCTTGTTTTATCTCAATAGGAACAAACTAGAATCCGTGCCTGACTGGGTATGTGATGCTAAGAAACTTGAGCTGCTGGATGTCAGTCATAACCTGATTGCAGAATTACCTATGAGGTGAGAAAGGACGAAAGTGCTCAACTGATATTTATGGATTAAGGCACAGAAGATTTCTTAATAAACTCATGTCACTACTTGCCGCCCCCCTCAAGATTCTATAGTTGTCTTAAGGACTTCATTTATCAGATGAAGCAAGCATGGAGCCAACAATTTGGAACCTGGTTTTGGTCTGAAAAGCTGGATATCCTGACTGGTTTCACTAATGCTATTTGTGAAGAAGCACTTTAGTTTAGCATTGTTGATAACATTGATATCTTTGGACTTTTGTAGGGATTGATCATAAATGATTTTATTCATAATCTAGGCTGGCAAGTATACTGATTGGCAGTTTTGAGTTGTAGGAGGAGCTGTTTTATGTTGAAGCATTTAATCAGAATCCTGTTATCCACTTAAAATCTTAGAATTCTTTTTAAATAAAAAGACTTTCCTGGTGTTCTTGCAAAATTTCCTCCTTCAATCAAAACAACTAAATGCTGATTATTGGATTACTCGTCCCTTTACTACAAGTGCCACTTGTTAGGTTCCTGCACATCCATTGAATGAATTATTTGGATAAATTTCAATATAATGAAGCAGTAAGGTGTATTATTGAGAATTATGAACACATGCCTGCCCTGAAGTTCCTGCTACATAGACAAAAGGTTTGAAGATTCTGGAAGACCTGTTTGTAGTTCCCTTATGTTAGTATCACACTGTGTCTTTTCTCTTTAAGTCTTTCTTTCATAATCTTTCAGCTGCTCCTGCTATTTTTGTTTCTCTGTTACTTTCTTCCTATGCCTATTATAACTGCCCTTTGCATTCTTTTAGTGTGTACCTGTCTTGCATTTTTGCCCCCAAGTGTAGATGAAATAAGTGAGAATCAGGGAAGGTAGTGAACATGCATTTATATGATACCTTTCACAACCTCAAAGCATCTTAGAATTGTAGAATCCCGACAGTGCAGGAAGAGGTCACTTGGCCCATCCAGTCTGCACCGACCCTCCCAAGAGCATCCCACCCAGATCCAGACATACCACCCCCCTCCATCCCCATGAACCCTTAATCCACCTAACCTGCACATCTTTAGATTATAGGAGGTAACTGGAGCGCACAGTGGGACCCATGCAAACCCCTCACAGACAGTCGTCCAAGGTTGGAATTGAACTGGGTCCTTGGTGCTGTGAGGCAGCAGTGCTAACCACTGAGCCACCATGTTGCCAAATAGCTTCTTTCTCATTGATGCATTTTTGAAATCTGTTCACTATTGTAATATAGGAATCAATGCAAACAATTCTGGTTCAGTTAGGACTCAAAAATGAACTAATATTTTTGATTGAAGGATAAGTATTGGCTAAGACATCAATAGGACTCCTCAGCTCTTACTGAATAGCACCATAGAATCTTTTATGTCATCCTGTGAGCACAGGCGGGGTATAGGATTAAATTGATAGATGACATTGAAGGTGGTGCAGCACTTACACAATATTACCCTAGATTTCCAGCCAGAATTATACACTGAAATATAGCTGAAGCTGGAAGTCATGATTTGTTTGTCTTTGAAGTGGTAGTACTATCACTGAACAAAAGTTGACATATTTGGAAATCTGTCCTTAAAGACTGTGGGTGCTTAGTTGATGAGCATCTTCAAGCCTGATGTTGATAGAATTTTGGGAGCTAGTGGAATCAAGGATAAGGTAGGAAAATGAAGTTTCTGTAGGGTTCAACCATGATCGTATTTGGGGGATGGATGGTGATTGAATGAGAGTGTCACTCGTCTAGTAATCTGGAAGCCCAAATGAATGCTTTTTGAGCACATTCAAATCCCAGCAGATATTTTATATTCATTTAGAAGTCTGAAGAAGAAAGGTAATCTCATTATGGTGAACACAACAACAATCAACAGTTATTTTTTAAAAAAAAACGATCTAGTTCAGTGATATCCTTTAGCGAAAGAAATTTGCCATCATACCTGTCTAGCTGCATGTGATTCCAAACCCATGTGAAAGTAATTGATTATTAACTACCCTCTGAAGTGGTGACTCAGTTCAAGGGTAATTAGGATGGGCAATAATTGCTGGCCATAACAACGATGCCAATATCGAACTTGTATTTGTGGAAAAAAAAGACACATTTTGACGGAGATTTTCATCTTGCATTGATCAGGACAATTTGCAAGAATTACCAAAGCAAAGGAAAAACAGTGTTTACATCATGTCATTTATGATCTTTAAATGTGCCCAATTTGCTTTACTCTTCATTTGAAGTATCTCACAGGTTTGAGCATCCCGCTGTTACACGTAGCTATTATGTAGTCTTAAAGTGAGTGATATTCATCATTGACAGGATGCAGCTGACAAACCAAAACATTATATTGCCTATTCACAAATAAGGCGCATTTTGAATTATGAATTCCGTGTGTTGGTATGATATTAGATATGTAGATTGAAAAACTGGCAGATTGGATCAAACAGCATATCCTTTAGACTGTTTGCAATAGCATGGTACTGACTGTATCCAACTTGCCCATGCTTGCAAAACTCACAACAAGCTGCTCATCGTTCACAATAATTTTGTGATTGGATATAGTGACTAAATAATTCTGACTCTGCAAAGAATTATGCTTACAAAGAACTTAAGGTTGTCAGTCAGACTTGCAAAGTGGTGCACTTGCACATACTGGAAGCTACATATATTAATGCCCAGGGCCCTCTACTTTGTAGACAGAAAGAATAGCAGTATTAGAAAAAGAAAATTAATGCAGAATGCCCACCTGATTATTTGGTCTATACATTCTTAAAACTGTGCCTGAAAGAATATTCTTGTATTCTTTTGAATTTAGCTTATGGACAGGTGAAACTGGCAGTGGAAGACTAGAAAGAAAGTTGCTATTTGCCTTATGCATGCTATTGCTCTGCTTCACCTCAGTCCAATGTAGCACTTTGTTCTAGACACAAATGTGGTGTAGTCTTCCAGTGGGGGTGAGTGTATCAAAGATTAAGGTTTCTGATGTTTATGGATGGGGAAACATTGGATTGATTGAAATGTAGAATAAAAGTTTATTTGGGAAATTCTGTATTCTTTGGGGGTGGAAGTGATGAATTACGTAATAAAGTTTATTTTGACAAGACCTAGCAAGGTGCTGACTGGATCCTAGAAAATCTCTTTATAGACATGAAATGGGGACAGGATTAAATTTATGGTACTTTCTTTAGGATTAAAAAAATCATTTGAGTTCACATGGAAATAATGTCTCTTTGGACATACTACAAGTGTCTTGCTGGTACCCGTATAACCATACTGCCACATGAAGCTTCTGGCTAGGAGGGGAGAAAACAGAATGTGGTAGGGGTACCTCATAAACAATGTAACTTTTATACATAATGTTAGAAAAATATTTTGTCTTTGTTTGCCTCAGATTACTCTGCAGCTTGAGCCTTCAGAAGTTATTCGTTGGGCACAACCATCTTCAGAGTCTCCCCAGTCACCTGGAGCACACACCCCTGGAAGTTTTTGATGTACAACATAATCAACTAAGTGACCTTCCAGAGTTACTTTTCCTCAAGGCTTTGAAGTAAGTAAAACATTTTGTGAGTTATGTGAAGGGATCTGTGTGTAACTAATTTTTCAAATTATTTAATACAATTTTAATTAATTTGTTGTCATAACAAATTTGTAAGAACTGTAACGTAAGTGGAGATGTTCTGATCTTGTTTATTTCCTTTGTTTAAGCCTACCACATTCTTTAGCTTAAAAGTGATATTTTCGAAACATGGAAATGGATGCTGCATTTGTCTTGTGGTGTTATTTGGTTGATTTTTTTTTCCAGTGTTACCAGTATGGCTAAAATTTAGATTGTTATGAAATGATGAGGTTATGAAGTGAGGTTTATTACCCTCACGATACTGGTGCACATAGTTGCATGAATACAAGAGTGTCAAACAACTTACTAACTAATGTTTTTGTTTCTGAAAACTCAAACTCAAATCACAAATTAACATTTATACTCCCGTCTAAAGTTTAGTGACTACTATGTAAGTTTATTTGAAATAATTAATAGACTTGGTGTAATACAAATAATAAGTGAACATGTTAAAAAAAGAGAAACTAACTCATCAACATTATGTTTTAAAAACTGCTTCAGTATATTGGTTTGGTCATTATGAACTTTAAAAAAAAAAACGCTGCAGTCTTAAATCATCTGTGAGGATCTCCAGAGGAGAGAAGCTCAGGAACAGTCCTGGAAATAATAGCTTTATATAGAGTGATGAGATCATAACATGGGGAAGGATAGAGACAATGTCAAGAGTTGATGTTTGGCTTCTGCTAGGTGTAGGTAAGCAAGATAGGCAACAATAGCACCATTCTTGTCATCAAATCTGCTGACAATGTTAGGGTGGATGACAGAATGATTCTGCAAGCTCAGAGCTTAGTCGAGGAGCTAAGTATTAGGAAATGGTTAAGTCCAGAGGTAACTAAAACATGAATGAGGATTCTGGTAGTAGATGAGCTGAAAGAGACTTGTATAGAAGCAAAATACTGTGAAAGCTGGAAATCTGATACAAAAACAGAGAATACTGGAGAAACCCAGCAAGTGCAGCAGCATTTGTGGAGAAGGAAACACAGTTAATGTTTTGAGTCCAGTATGACTGCAGAACTATAGTGTCATATTAGACTCAAAACATTCACTCTGTTTCTCTCTCTACAGATGCTGCCAGATCTTCTGAGTTCCTCCAGCATTCTCTGTACTTGTTTGTGAAAGAAACTTGTGTTGCTTGCTCAAATAGAAACATAAGCAGTTTGTATTGATGCTTTTCCACACCTAAAGCTACATCCAGTAACTCCAAAAGTTTTCACCATTCTTCATCACTTCTAGAATATTTCAAATAGAAGTGGAAGAATTGTAAATGGAGGATGGTGGTTGTAGGGTCATTCTCATTCCTTCTCTCAGCTTGCTACAATCTTTCCTTTAAATTATAGGCAATACATTACCTGCTAAAAGTCATAAGATGACAAATGTAAATAAATTTAACCACAAACAGGAAGTCATGATTTTAACATTCTGCTGTGCCCTTCCGGGCAGTGAAAACATGAAGTTTTTAATATCATCAGTCATTAAAATGAATCTTTAGAAGTTTAATGTTTCAGTATCACCTGGAAAGTCTATTCCACAGAATGATCTCTTCTGTATTCCACCAATTATTTTGGTGGCATGTGTGTCATTATGCAATGGCAGGTAGCTCTTGATAAATTGTCTAATTTTATGAATAGTGTTATTGAAACATTATAGTTGCTAGGAAGTAATAGCATTTCTTTTAGTGAATGTTCATTAAAAAAAACCATTTATTTCATGAATGCAAAATCGCTGTATCTTTAATTTGTAAATCATTCCAATGCACACTCACTGTTCATTCAGTAATTGATTATTTAAAAAACGCTCCTTGTATTATTTTAAAGTTATCATTTCCTGTTTCCAACATATAAAGTCAAATATTATTTAATTATGATAACAAACTTAATAAATTAGTGTCAGCTAACTTGCACAAATGGGATCTGTTCCTATTTTGTAACTCATTTGAAATCGACATAAATGTAAGATGATTGTGGTTCTTGGAGACCGATCATCTCAGACGTTGCTTCAGGAGTTCCTCAGGCTAGAATCTCAAGTCCAAATATCTTGACCATTCTTCTATCATTGCACAGTGTTTAGCACAATTCATAATGTCTCAAAATGGAGTAGGTTTGAGCAATGTACAGGGTTGGGTTGGCATGTCAAGTAACATTCATCCCACAGAAGTGAAAGCCACTCATTGTCTCCAATAAGGAAAAACTTGACATGCAGTGAAATTACAATTACCAAGATCCCCATCAGCAATGTAAGAGACCCTTTCGATTATAAATTCATCTTGACCAGTCATGTAAATGAAGTGGCTGTTGTAGCAGGTTAGAGTTGATATTAAACAGCTGATGGTTCTTATCCTCTGTCCTGAAAACTTGTAAATCTTGTACAAGGCTGAAAACAGTTATATGATGGAATACTTTGAGCTGCCTGAATGAGTGTAACTGCAACAGCATTCCATAAACTAATCTACAAAATAGTAGCCAGCTTGATTGATGCTTCACATCTAGACATCTATTTCCATTACACACCACCATAATGTGGCTACAGTGTCTGATTTTCTTCCAGGCTTCTTCATCTACCCCTCCAAAGCTCATGTACTCAGCCATCCATATGGGCAAGGGCGGCAGATTTGCGGGAGCATCATCACTTCCAAATTTACTTAAAAGTCTGTCTCAATCCTGACCTGAGGTTATTTTGCCAATCATTCATTTATCATTGAATCAAATTTTTGAAACCCTCTGCCATCAGTATGTGGACTACACTAATTCATGAGAACAGCTACCACCACTTTCTCTACTGGGGATTGACAGTAAATTCTGGCCTTGACCGCAGTGCACAAACTCAGGAATAAAAGAACAAATATTTCAATATCTTGTAAAATTTACTTTGGTTTGTTATAGCTTGCGATGTCTCAATGTATCTGCAAATAACCTGGAATCACTGCCTCCTAGCAGTGAAATTGAAGACAGTCTCAGTGTGTTGCAAGAACTTTATCTAACGGGAAACAATCTGACTGATAAATGTGTCCCAGTGCTGACTGGGCACCCACGTCTTCGGGTCCTTCATATGGCTTACAACCAACTTCAATCATTTCCAGCCAGGTAAAGCACATTTCTCTTCGTAGACGATCTGTTCATCAAAAATGTTGGAATGGTGTATCGAACGTTATACAACTAGAAAGGAAATTGCAGAATAGAGTTCTTTTTAAAACGTCATATGAATAATACTTTACACTCTTAGTGATGAAGGTTGCTGATGTAGCAAAAACACCATCTCTTCATTTGGCAGAATTTGACTGTAAGGGCCTGATCTTACTAGTAGTTGTGTAAGACTACCCAAATTCCTTTCACTTAATCACAGTCATGGACCTTCAAAGAGAGGAGATATTCATTAATTAGATTGTATTGAATTCAAAGCTGGGTATCAGATGTGGAAAAACAAAACGCTAATTTCTTGAAAATATTTTCTTTATAACCTGTTCGGGGATGTTATTACTTCTCTCTGGAGCAGTTGGGACTGGAACCCAGGCCACCTAGCTCAGAAGTAAGGACATTATGACTGTGTCATTAGAGTCTGCTAATCTCCTGAACCTGTTTATCTAATCAACTTGTTCAGAGATGTTATTACACATTTCTGGAGTTGGTGGGACTTGAACCTGGCCTTCTTGGTCCAGGAATAGGGACACTATGACTATGCCACAAGAGCTGCATAGTCTCCTGATTTTTTTTTACTGAACCTTTTTCTAAAATACCTGTTCAGAGGTGTTATTATACACAGGTGGGAGTTGAACCTGGGCCTCCTGGTGCAGAGGTTAGGACACTATCACTGTGCCAGTAGAGCCCCCTAATCTCCTGAACTGTTTAATGATTTAGTAACTTCGCGTGTTTGTTTTAATGAAATAATGAACATCTATCCTTCTGGTTTGCTAACTAATTTTACTCTTTTCCTTCAGTAAGCTGTCAAAGTTGGAGCTACTAGAGGAACTGAATCTAAGTGGAAACAAGCTGAAAGCTGTTCCTACCACCATCACAAATTGCAAGCGATTGCACACACTCATCGTTCACTCCAACAGTATTGCTGTCTTTCCAGAGATCCTGCATTTACCAGAAATTAAGGTGCAAAGTGTTGTCAGGCTGATTCTGTGATGCTTTGTGTTGTATTTCTCCTCCTCTTCTCCTTTCATCTCTCCCAACTCTACCACATTGTTGTTGGTATTCCAGGACAGGGTATCTTTTGATAGAAAGCTACCATTAACTTCTCCCCCCCTCCACTCTATACAGTATACTATTACTCCATAATCTTATTTACATTTCATATGCTGATATTGCCAAATTTATCGTATATTTTACACGTGGTAACTTAGATGCCTCTCAATAAAGTGCAGCTAATGTACCCCAAGCACGCTCTTGATTTCTGATATATTGAATAAAAATTATGTTTTCTTATTTAAGATATGACGTAGGAAGGAATTGAATAGGGAATAGCAATTTTTTAAAAGAACAAATACAGAGGAACCTTGATTATCTGAACAAGATTGAGTGGGCACGATTTCGTTTGGATAATTGATTATTCGGTTAACTGATACAATGCCTCTTCCCTGGGACTCTGGGTTTTCTGTTAAGTCCGCTCCCTGTTCAGGAGACAAGGCAGCAGCACACCATGTGCGAGCCCCTGCTGTCTTCTACTCCCCCCACTCCCCCGCCAGCCCCCAACCATGTCCAACACTGCCTCCCACGCCCCACCTGCCGTCGAAGCCCGCCCCCAATGCCGACCCATCCAATCCCTACCCCTGCCCAACCCTCGCCCACCATCCAGCAACGCCCCATGGTCCACCACTACCCACCGTCTGTGGCTCCACCCAGTCTGACTCAGCTGCCCTGACCCCCTCCTTCAGGGCAGCCAGACTGGACACCAGCAACAAGACTGCTGCTGCCTTTGGGGGGATGAGTCTCCAAATACCACCTGCAAGCACGCACACACACGCAGCCACACACACAACTTTTTACTGAAACATTTTGATAGGTTTCACCTTTGCCCTGTACAGGACAATGTTGAAGAGATTATTGGGGAAGGGGGGTTTAGGGTACATTCCTGTGTGGAACCCCAGGGAAAGTGTGTGGGGAGAGAGAGATGGCGGGATGTCAGTCCCATCGATGTCTAGGACTGTTGTCAGCAGCATTTCAATAAGCCGAGTTCACTTTTAATCACTGTGAACAAAAGATGTGATCAGTTTTGGAAACACATCTTTGATGTAATATTTCCATGGGGACCTTGAGATCATCTTCGAATAATCCGAAATTCGGTGAATTGATATTTGGATAATCGAGGTTCCTCTGTATACATTCATGAATTTTGTTATGGTTATAGGGTTGTGAAATTTTACCATGAAGATAAAAATTGAAGAAGTGAGCTTAAGGGGAAAAAAGTCACTGTGGGGAATGGCTAATTATGCCTAGTCTCTTATTATGCAGTTCATAACTGCATTGTTATCTAATTTGGCCGAGAATAGAAACTTAAATCAAAACTTTGTGTATCTCATTGTTGAAGTTTGAAATAGTTAGATGGCAGCAAGTAGCTACTGCAGTTAACTTTGCAGCTTAAAATAATCTGGATTTCTAGTCAAAATTCCTTATCTAGTTGGAATTTGTTTCCATTTCCTTTGCTTATCTATGGATAATTTGAATGAAACTGTATGAAGCAACTGAGTTTATCTATTGGTTATTCAATCACTTGCCTAGTTGATAAGAGATTAAACATGCACCATTGTTTACTTTGTATAAGCAACCATCATTACTACATTGCGTTATGTTACCACTAACTTCAATTTTCTTTATTCTGTTTTAGTTAGTTGATCTAAGCTGTAATGAACTTACAGAGATCTTGATGCCTGAGACCCTGCCAGCCACTTTGCAAGAGCTGGACTTGGCTGGCAACACAAATCTTGTCCTTGATCACAAGACCCTGGAGATATTTAGGTAGGTATCATCCTGTTCATATATCGTCTCAATACTGTACATGTATAGCTTAAACCATGATAAAAGGTTCAGCTGGTGAGGTTGCTTTGTGAGGAGAAGCTCCCATAATAGGATGAGTTTTCAATGACATGTGGCAGCTGGATCAGACACATCCAGGTCCACTATTTCCCATCTGCCTAAGCTGTCCTGCCTCCCAAACCACTTTCAGATAGAATCTGGGTACCTGCTTTCAAGTGGTGGATCGTAAGTCAAAGCAGCTAGAGAGCTTGTTTTAAAATTCGCTTAGAACATGGACATTGCTAGCTGGCAAGCATTTATTGCCTTTCCCTAGTAGTGATTGATACAACTGAGTGGCTTGCTAGGCCATTTCAGAGGACAGTTGAGAGTGAACCACATTGCTGTGGGTTTGGAGTCACATGTAGGCCAGATCAGATGAGAACAGCCTTGAGGGATATCAGTGAGCCAGGCGTATTTTTCTGACAATCAACAGTGGACTCATGGTTATCAGTAGATTCTTGATTCTAGATATTTGTTATGGAATTCAAATTTCACCTTCTGCCACAGCAGGATTCAAACCTGGGTCCCCAGAATTTTAGCTTAGTTTTTAGATTAGTGGACTATCAATAATACCACTACGCTATCTCTTCCCCTAATAAATACTTATTGAGGCTCCTGTCCTGTACTCCTCGAAATTTCTAGTCAGTAGATGCCCCCCCCCCCCGCCCCCCACTTGGGCCAGAATACACCCAGTGATGGGTGAGTATCTCCAACATTGTATGGGGTCAGGACTAGCTTTGATCCTGGTGCAGCAGGATCCAACAAGTCTTGCTCAATATTCAGGCTGATGACCTCAATAATATTAGAAGATGTTCTGATGAAAAGCTTTAAAGCAAAAACAGGGAAAAGTGAACAGGTAAAGACCAAAAAGGTGAACAATGTAATAGGGGAGAGGACAGGATTGATTAAACGTTGAAAGAGTTGATGCTAAAACAAATATAAGGCTGAATTTTATGTTCATCCACTATAAGTATGAAGCTGGGTAGAGGCATAAAATGCAGCATGTGGCTTTTGTGCCACAAACCTAAATATACTCAATATTTTTTCCATTTTACTGGGGACTTGGGCGGCATGTCCTCTTAGCTGTGAGGCATGTAAGTGGCTAATCAATGATCACTTAAGTTACCTTATCCCACTCTGCTGTTCTTTTTTTATATTTTCTAACCAAATTGTAATGTGGCTCATTAAAATGTGCTTGAAGCAAGACACATTCACACACGGACCCATTCTGTGCAAACAAACAGAGTTACTCAGGAGCTTGAGAAACCTACAGTTCTCTCTTGGTTCCTACTTGATAATGCTAATCAGTCAACCTGCCAACAAGTCGGCATCCTTTTCTCCTGGAGAATAAATTATTGTGATCCGGAAATTTGACATTCTTGCATATGTCCTGTTGAGGTCAAAATGAAAGCTTTGGCAATACGTCTCTCTTCTCAGAAACGGTAGGTTCTTACATTCGTAGTTGGCAACCAGTTTGATTCTTTACATTGAAACATATAATGCCTCATGTTACATCATCAGTAGCGTCAGTGCTGCAAATTGGGAAAGCAAATATTTTAAAATTTATTCATGGGAAGTGGGCATTGCTGGCTGACCAGCATGTACTACCTGTCCCTAGTTTCCTTGAGAAGTTGGTGGTGGTGAGTTGCCTTCTTGTACCACTGTAGTTCACCAGCTGTAGATTTACCCACAATGCTATTCAGGAGGGAATTCCAAGATTTTGACCCAAAAACAGTGAAGGAATGGTGATGTGTTTCCAAGTCAGGATGGTAAGTGACCTGGACGGCTACTTGCAGGTGGTGGCATTCCCATGTATCGACTGGTCTTGCCCTTCCAGATGGAAGTGGTCGTGGGATTGGAAGATGCTGTCTATGGATCTAAGGTGATTTCTAAAGTGTATCTTGAAGATAGTACAGACTGCTGCTACTAAGCATCAGTGTGGAGAGAGTAGATGTTTGTGGTTGTGTTGCCAATCAAGCGGCTGCTTTGTCCTGGAACGTGTTAAACTTCTTGAGTGTTGTTGCAGCTGGACCCATCCAGGCAAAAAGTGAGTATTACATAAGACTTGTGACTTGTTGATAGTGGGCAGGCTTTGGAGAGTCAGGAGGTGAGTTACTTGCCGAGTATTCCTAGCCTTTGATCTGCTCTTGTAGCCACCTTTTTCAAATAATATACTTTTATTGAATAAAAAAGGATTTTTTGGATATTAGAGCAAATACAAAGCAATATAAAGAAACCCACTAATTACATAAGTAATAACTGATTACTAACAACTATCTAAAAAAAATGACAATAATAATGATGACCATACAGCTCGACAAAACAAAGTAATAGCCCTCGACCATCGAGAGCATAAATGTATACACATTCATGTGTTCATAGTTCCTCCTCTCTGGATACCAGCTTCATTAAATTGAATTGTCATGGCTTTTTAAAGGCCCTTATTAGTATGGCAGACAAATCTGTGCCCAGGTAGTCCAAAATGGGCTGCCATGTCTTAAAGAAATTCTCAGTTTTATGGTGCACCATACCTCTAAGAAAGTCCAAATGGGTGTGTTCCATGACCAGCTTACGCCAGCCCTGGGGGGTTTTCAGGCACACAGCCTAACAGAACGTTCTTTCTTGCACAAAAAGTGAGGATGCTGAAAAGCTTTTTTTGTGTACGTCTAATGGAAGTGGATTATCAAGGCCAAGAAGAGGATACTGGTTCCATCTCCACCTCTGCCCCCAAGGCCTTCTCTATTTTGCCTCCCACAGTACTCCAGTATGCCTGTAGCCTGTGGTAAGACCAGAGACAATGAGTAAGCCTGCCCATGCTCACTTTACATTTAGGACACATTGGAGATACTCCCATTTTATACCATGAAAGGTGGTCTGGAGCCAAGTGGACCCTGTGGAGAATTTTCAATTGTAAGTTTCTGTTCCAACTCGAGATCCTTCTTGCACTTTTCCAGATATCCTCCCATACTTCAGGAAAGATCTCAACATCCAGCTTCCTCTCCCATACCATACAGAGCCATTTGGACTCTTCTGAGGGACCCTCTCCAATAGGTGATAGACATTGCTGACAGAATGTGTGTTCTCAGCACCCTCTTCACCCTCTGTCAGATTTGCAAAAATCAGTTAGAAGTATGATCTCTTTTTGTATGTAAATTCTAATTTTAAAAAACGGAAGAGGTCCCTATTGGGCAACTCGTATTTCCGAGCCAACTGGTCAAACAACATCAGCATACCCCCCTGAATAAGTCACCCAAGCAAGACACACCCCTAGCTGCTCACCACTTTAAACCCCGAGTCCATCACCCCAGCTGAGAACCCGGGATACCAACTATGGGTGTAAAAAAATGACATTTTGGCAATATTGCCCTTGTTCTGACCCATTGCCTTCCACGTTTTAACAGTATTAATAACTATTGGGCTATGGCAATATTCCTTAAGTGTCCTCATTTTGTCCAAGAACAGCAAGCTAGAAGGGGGTATCTTGCCTGAGATGCTTCAATGTCCAAAAAAAATTTTTATTGAAAGAATTTTTCTTTACAAAATTATAAAACTACAAAAATGTGAAAATATAATATTATAACAACAATAAACATGAACCAACTACTATATCCTGTACAAAGAACTCATTACACATTAATAAATAAATAGAACATAGAACAATACAGCACAGAACATGCTCTTCAGCCCACATGTTGTGCCGAACATTTGTCCTAGCTTAAGCACCTATGCATGTACCTATCCAATTGCCGCTTAAAGGTCACCAATGATTCTGACTCTGCCACTCCCACAGACAGCGCATTCCATACCCCCACCACTCTCTGGGTAAAGAACCTACCCATGACATCCCCCCTGTATCTTCCACCCTTCACCTTAAATTTATGTCCCCTTGTATAACACTACTGTACCTGGGGAAAAAGTCTCTGACTGTCTACTATATCTATTCCCCTGATCATCTTATAAACCTCTATCAAGTCACCCCTCATCTGTCGCCATTCCAATGAGAAAAGGCCTAGCACTCTCAACCTATCCTCGTACGACCTATTCTCCATTCCAGGCAACATCCTGGTAAATCTCCTCTGCGCCCTCTCCAAAGCTTCCACATCTTTCCTAAAGTGAGGCGACCAGAACCGCACACAGTTCTCCAAATGTGGCCTTACCAAGGTCCTGTACAGCTGCAACATCACCTCACGACTCTTGAATTCAATCCCTCTGCTAATGAACGCTAA